>NW_027268344.1:0-118951 GCF_963676685.1 Mytilus edulis
GCTTTTTTTTTATGAATGAGGTAATCGACGTCATAGAACGATGACGTTAGAATAGAAGCATTTAAGGTAAAAACATGCTTTTGAAACCGAAAATCCTCACAACAAGGAAACGTAAACAAACGATGCTAAAATGAGGTAATATGAGGCAGGCATAACCTGTGAATGGGGACGAAGTCTGTATGTATTATTTTCTTACCTAGCTCAAACATGTTAATAAGGCAGCAACCATTTGATTTTCTGGGGGGGGGGGGGGGGGGGGGGGCTATGGTTTTTTTTGGAAAAAAAAGTTTGTTTCCAGTTTTTGGAGAAAAAAATAATTTGTTTTTGATTCTTAGAAAAAAAAATTGTTTGTTTCACCCTCAGCTGCCACTATATGTAATGCTAAAATTGAAAGAAAAAAATTGTTTTCGACTTGTCGTGAAAAAAATAGATTGTTTTTCGCCGCAGGCGGAAAAAAAAATTTGTCCAGAAAAAAAAACCATAGCCCCCCCCAGAAAATCAAATGGTTGCTGCCTAAAGGAAACGGAAATACGTGACGTTGTTTAAATTATGACGTCAAATTCAATGTAAACAAAAGAAACGCTTCCATCAGGTAACGTTTTTTTCAAATCAAACAATTATTAAAAATGAAATTGTATTGAGTTCCAATCTTATATTTTACTAGACTGATACATATAATTTTCTTTTCAAAGTCTCATGCAAACAAGACAGATTTCTGCGCAAATGCGGGGAAAACCGGAACAGGAACTAGATCTGAAAAAAAAGTTAACGATTTTGAGTTCATTGATTAGTAGAATGAAAAATTCGGGAAATTTTCCCGATTTTTTTTTTTTTATTGATTTTTCTACCGTAATTGGGGACTTCGTCCCCATATAAGCAAAGATTTTTTTATACATATAAGACATATAAGTAAATTATCATTTAAATTTATCCAAAACTATCTTAATACGGTATTGTAAACAGTTTAAATCATGTCACGTATTCAGTTTGCTCCGTTCTTTTACGCCAAATTAATAGTGCGTTTATTTATGGGAACGGCAAATATTTGTCTCAATGTATTCAAGCTCCATGAATTATTTCTTAATTATGTTATTGTTTTAAGCTTTTTTCGTTTTCCGTTTGAGTACTTGTGCATTGGTGTATGTATCGTGTCAACAAAGTAAAGGTACCCTCAACAAACAAATGTATACTCCGCAGCTGTTCAAATGATTTCATTGCAGACAAAGAAATGTGTACTTTACAAAAAACACATTAGAATAAAATATTTAGCATAAAACAACATTAAAACGATCTTTTATGAGTGAGATAAATATATTATCAATTAGTTTAAATCATTAATTCTTTTGATTAATTGAATGCCCACAATGTGTTTTTTTTTGCATGAAATGCTATATTTTTAGATTAAAGAAGTTGTTTTGAATTTATACTTTAATGTTGAGTTAGTATTAATTATAAATCATATAATTTCATATGACATAGCAATATGATAATAAAACAACATGGCTCATTTAGCTCATCTAGGATTCTTTCAGATTGTTTGAAAGATTACGCATCAAACCTGACTTTAAAGAAATAGAAGGATTGATTGATTGATTTTTGATGTTTTAACGCAACTTTTAATCACCGCTCTTGGGCATCGTAATGGAGGAAATTGGAGTGCCCGGAGAAAACTATAGACCTTCGATATGAAAACTGACAATCCAAGTCAATAAAGATTGGAGTCGAGTGTACCCACACGAGCGGGGTTCGAACTTACAACCTCAGTGCTGACTGGTTAGTGATTACTGTAGTCAACTATGTAATAACTACTTAGACCACTCGACCACCGAGGCACCAGGAAGAAAGAGAGAGACATATTTCTCTATATTTCTTTCAATCAACAACAGGAAGTTGGAAAGTTTAAGAATATGTATCTTAATTATGTTTTCACATTGTTCAGCAAGTTTTACAAAATCAAATTCTTATCCTACTCTGCATGTTTCTGTTAAAGCCATTTCGAAACAAAATTACAAATTTTAAATGTTTTTTGTAAAATTTTGTATTATAGGACACCATTAACCTTCATGAAATAATGTTTAAAAAGGTCCTTATACTAATAATATAAAATAAAAGAGATGTGATATGATAGCCAATGAGACAACTATTCACAAAAAATCAAACGAAGTGGGTGTTAGCAATTACTAAGGCAACCGTACGGCTTTCAACAATGAAAAATATCCATACCGTATGGTCGGCTCTTCAATTTTTCTGTCTATGAAGAAATAACAGAAAAAAATGTGGTGCACACTTAATAAAAGTGTTATAAAGTATTCACCACATGTTTTATGTTATTTATTCATAGACAGAAAAAATATTACAGTCCTTCCTGAAATAGTTAAACAAAAGTACTTTAATTAACTTTGCATGTAGAATTTTTGGCAGTGTTCGAAAGTGGTGAAAATTCAAAAAATGCTATCATTATCCCTTATGGGCCATGAAATACTACTGTGCCACCTTGTGTCTGATCCGGAAGGTGTCAGACCACCAATTACTCCCTCAAATTTAGAACGTATGTAAAAGTAGCCCTACTCTGACACAAAATAGTGCTTTTTGTGTCATTGTTTACTTAAGGTGGTACCTAACACTACAGGGATATAACTCTGTAAAATCAGCAGAACGTTTTAATGACGTTGTGTTCATAAGGGAATATTAAGCTTCTCAATGATCAAAATAAGTGTTTGTCAAACTGCTAAATAACCAGTGTAATTTTTCTGATTAAACGGTTGGTTCAAATTTTATGAAATTTTTATATTTTTGTCAAAGGGTCAAAGTGAATACTTTGTCAAAATTTTAAGAAAATTAAACGAGCCAAATTAATTTTAGTTAAAGTGTTAGGTACCACCTTAAACTAACCAAAAAAATTTGCAGAAATGAAACTTTTGGTGAACGAGAAATATATTTGGACCATTTTGAGCTAAATGCACTTCATTTTGAGTTAGCATTAAAATTTCATGATTAATGCGCTACATGTACATAGTATAGTAATTTAAGATTTCCAGAAAAACAAGGGGTTTCGTTTTAGTTCGTTTTTGTGTGTGTTACATTTTAATGTTGTGTCGTCATTCTCATCTTATATTTAATGCGTTTCCCTCGGTTTTGGTTTGTGACCCGGATTTGTTTCTTTCTATCGATTTATGAGTTTTAAACATCGGTATACTACTGTTGCCTTTATTTGGAGTAGTTATTTCCCGAAAGGCAATTCTTTCTTAGAAGATTTTAACATGAGTTGAAAAGGGGCATGTAAAAGGTGATACATGTACAATTCAGGATATACCCGGTTTCTATGAAGTTAAAGTTAAGGTAAAATATTTAGGAAGCTGTGAAAATTTCAGATAGGGATATTTACTTGGTGGTCTGAAACATGCATGTTGATTTGTTGATTTGTAAATATCATTGGATTACTTGTATCTTATCGTAAAGACAGCTTGTTGATTTTTAGATATCATTTAGTAACTAGTTTCTCATCTTGTAGACATCATTTTTATTTGTAGATATCATTGGGTAATGGTGTGTATTGGTTAGCTGCATCGTTGACGTTATCCCAGCATATGTTTTTTTCTTAATTTGAATATTGTATTTTGACCTGTAGGTGTGATCTGGTTGTACATGTAGTTAGTGGATGTATCATTGACCTTACTAATTGATATTGTCTCTTGTTAAAGACTCGATGTTGAGCGTTGAATTGTATATAGAGATATATTTTTGTTATTTGTACAGTTTGGTTGTTGTTTATTGTCGTTTAAACCACATTTTCGTATATTCATATAAATTTTAATATTAATAAATTGTTGCTTACAGAATATTTTTTTAAATGTGTTATTCTATTTGCTTGTGTTAATTCGTCGTTGATACACGTAATAAATATACAGAGGAAATTGGGATCGGGAAGCACGAACAAATGAAGCTTTTGAGTGCAAGAAAGCCAACACTGCCCACACAATATTGTGATGTTAACTTTGTTTTAGAGTTTTGCAATCTGATTGGTTAAGCAAAGTTACAAAATTTAAAAAAACGGAATGAAGAATGATCTGCCCAAATATTTTCATTTCATTAAGCAGAATGTTCATTGAAGTATTTAAAGAAATACTCTGAGGACATAAATTTTCTTTATATATAACAAATAATATAATTAACAAAACTGACTGTAGTAATTAAGATAATGTGCTTCTTTTATCTCGCCTAATTGCAATAAGCGTTTTGAATACTCTAGGTAGTAGCTTTGCATTTACTCGGAAATTAAGTTTAAACAGCATTATAGAGCACAATTTGAACAACGTAATCACAATGTAAATATACTTCTCAATATCAGAGAATTATTCAGATTGTAGATTTTTTTGAGAAAACTAAAGAAATGATACCTTGTTAAACGCAAACAGCCACGCCTACGATTTAATTAAATGAATCACTTAATTTTTTTTTAAATATTTTTTTGCCATGAATATAAATTGAAAATTTAATCTTCAATTGAAGTTTTAAAGGTTGCACTTTGTAAATACAGCTGTTTCTGAGAACACGCCTTTTTTGGGGAGAAATAGAATATTCATAGAAAATTAATTTTGTTTACATACTGGTTCCCAGTTATGCTCTCTGTGTTCCATATCGTAGAGACAGAACTGGGGAATGTTACCAGTAAATAAACACGTGCATATTGTTTACATTGAAATCTGTGGTAACCTTTCATTCGAGGTAGGGGTAGTTAAGAAAATTAGTGTAAGTTTCAACTCTGAGAAGTTCGGGGCATATAAACGTTGAAAATATGCCGCACAGCCCTATATTTTGACCTTTGAAAAAAATTGTGGTGTAAATGAACTTTCAATTCTAGGATAAGATTTTTTTCAAAACTTCATATTAAAAGTGGTACAGGTATATAATTGTGAATGAAGATATATATTGAGATGTGTAATAGAGCGTGTATTTAAAATATGTAAAACAATAACTATTAACTGTGGTCAATTCAGACTCACAATTAAGTGGAGGTGATTCCAATGGATACTCTCAACTTTGATTGAAATTATTGAAAATAATGACAGTTGTCGATCCATCAGAACTATTTCCCAACTCATTCGGTATTCAAGAGTTTTCAGCAACTAATCAGACTTTATAAAACGTCAATAGTGTTTAAGCTGAAAATTGATGGACCAGGGTTGCTTCCTCTTTCTAAAAACGTTTATCAATATTCCGTATCAACTTCACAAATAATGCAAGATGGTCTTGAATACAGTTGAGAATGGAACAAGGAATGTGCCAAAGAGATAACACTCCGACCAAGAGCAGGAAACAGCCAAAGGCAACCATTGGGTTTCCAATACAGCGAGAAAATCCCGCACCCAAAGGCGTGCTTTAGCTGGCCCAAAACAAAAATATGTACTAGTTCAGTGATATTGTGCATCATACTCAATTCCGAAATATATAAAAGAAACTAAAAATAAAAAGCATACTAACAAAGGCCATAGGCGCCTGACTTGGAACAGGCTAAACAATGCGGCGAGGTTAAACATCTTTTTTGGAGATCCCAACCCTCCCCCTATACTTCTAGCCAATGTACAAAAATCAAACACACAGCAATACGCACAGTAAAAATCTATTTAAAAAAAGATTGTTCGATGTCACAAAAAAACCTTAACATTGACAATGATATATAAATTGAAGTATAGATTCTAGGTATTCACTTGTTTATCATCTTCATAACGTGTTAACTATTACTTTTACTGTAGAAACATTTTGGTAATATCCATTTGACGTTACTCGATACTTTTACAGCCTGTCATTTTGTTATTATAATCTGTTATAAATGTTTGTATCCTTGTCTTAGAGTTTTGCTAGTGTGCTTTGTCTATACGCCTAATTTTTCGTTGGCATATTTGTTTTTATTGTAATTCAGATTATAATACAATGGTAACTACTAAACCCGTATTTTTCACATTTTTACATATCATGTTTGTTTGTTTTGTTCACACATCGTTATCAATATAAAGGAATTTGTTGTGACTGTCATACAAGTGAGTGGTTTAGCTGACTATAATACCATGTTTAAACCACCATATTTATACATAAGAAAATGCCTGTACAAAGTCAGAAATATCAGAGTTGTTATCCATTTCTTTAATGTGTTTGAGCTTTTAATTTTGATTTTTTGCTTAGGACTTTCAGTTTATAATTTTCTTCGGAGTTCGTTGTTACGTTACTGACATATACATTGTATAAAATATTAACTAGTCCTAAAAGAGAAATCATGGCTATCGGTTATCAATCATTAAGAATCACTTGGCGTTACAATAACAATGATGATTAAAAACCATTATGCGGATTCAAGTTTCACAATATTAAAAAACACCCATTGCTGTTTAGCCATATAGCATATGTTTCCAGCTCATCTGACATGAATAGTTCAGTTAGGATTAAAAATATCATTTATTTATGATCCGATAGACTGCTATTATAGAATAGCTTCGAACACTCTTAACGATGAATTCCCGTAGGACGGTTTAATGCAGTTTAAACTGAAATAAATCGTATAAAAATGTAAGAATGGTTTCAGTACAATATAATTTAGTAAATGTTTATATTTTGTACGTGTGATAATTATCAATAATACTATAGTAATATTAACAGTTGTTATATAAGGGTAATTTTACTCCTTGAACAAAAATATTTGGTTTTATATTTAGCAGTACATGAAGTTTATTTTTTTTATTACGAAAAGAGATACTATACATTCATATATATATATCGTCATCGTATGATATCATGGTTTATGTGTAGATAGACACCCACGTTTATTTGTTAGTTCATGTTGACGAATTACTCGTGCGACACGTTCTCCTATCTTCGTTTTTGTACATTTTAAAGATGAGCTTACAACGTACATTGGGCATTAGTTTTCTCCTGTGTGGCATAATACCAAACTTTTCTTCTTCATACAATGTAACCATTACAAATGTGAAAGATGCTACCAGTTATAGGCATGGAGTTCGACCTATTGAGAAACTTTTATCAAGAAACACTAATGGGATTTCTGAAATCAGTTTTGCCTTCCTGAACATCATTCCTGTTGGAAAAATCATTGAAGATATTAATGTTTCCATATCATTTGAAAATGTCAGTCGAATTGATTTTGAAAAATCTTTTTCACACCATGTAGTCAATCACAAGACGAATATGGTACTAACTGATCTGACGGAACGCATTCATATATATCTAAATTCATCGGAACAGTATTTATTGATAAATGATCTTTGTGAATTGAAATGTTCTAATATGACTTATTGTTTGACCTTGAACTTAACATGTCGAATACAATCAGAGGATATTGATACGTCAGCAATGTCAGCGATACTCAGCACTTCTTGGACAGGTACACATTTATTAATCAAACCACCTTTTGTCAATGTAGTATACTATACAATAATCTGCCATAAATTCCAGGCATATATACTATTTATTTATGAAAGTGAATTTAACTTTATTGCTATTATAAATAGTCTTTTAAAAAACATTATTTTGTATATGAATACAATATATATACAATATTGATATAACGAGATACATCAATGCCATAGGAGCGCAACGGCACCAAAACTACCCCCCATTTTTACCATAAAAAACAATTATGTATGTTAATATGTATACACATATAATATTTGTCTATATATTTATATATAATTAAAAAAATAGGGAAATTAGAGGTTTACATACTTCGCCATATTTTTTTTCTTACAATTTTTTTTGTAAAATTAACGACAATAAGCCAGTTCATATGTCTATTAGTTCGTTGTATCATTTGTTTTTTGTCTAATAAATGAATTATATTCCGAAACGGTCATTTTGATCTTAACGACATCTGAAAAATCTGCCCATAATACAGTTAACTTAAAAAGTTTTTGTGAAGAACTTAGATTACTTTTCATTTATTTAATTGAGCCTCTTTTCAAATTTTTTACTCAATCTAAGCAGAACAGTAGCTTTTCAGCCACTATTCAGTATGTTGTAGTTTTGTAAAGGTACTGAAAAGGCGCTGAACAGTATACCAATGATCTGAACAGATTTTAATCGACTGCAAGGAAATTGTCTGAACAGTACTTAGTGAACCGTAGTTGATAAGTTTGAAAAAAATATACCGAAAGATTGAACCTGACTTTAATTTGTCAGTCTTTTGAAAGAGCTGTTCAGATCAAAAAGAGAGAAGAAAGTAACCAGAGGGTCAGTCAAAATCATACATTGAAAATAAACTGACAACGCCATGGATAAAAATGAAAAAAAGAAGAACAGACAATAGTACACATGACACAACATAGAAAACTAAAGAATAAGCAACACGAACCACAGTGACACCAAAAACTAGGGGTGATCTTAGGCGCTGCGGAAGGGTAAGCAGATCCTGCTTCACATGTGGCCACCGTCTTGTTCGGTTTAGCATAGAAAATTCGAGCTTTACCGAAGAGATATGCAATGTCGAAATGTGCATCTTGTGAAATACAATTTATACCGTGATTGTTAGTACTTGTTGGTTTTCAAGGATTATCAAGCGACATTATCTCAACTCTTAATTGCCTAATTGTAGGCGATGTAGGAGTTATCATTTACTATAATGACAATAGCTGACATTAACACTTAATTAATAAAGCATATTATAGTGGGTGGTAACCATGATGATATACTGTAGACATTTGTATAGGCATAAGGACATGATGATGGGTTGTAATGCCAAGGACAAACGTGACCAAACTATGAAATAAATAAAAATCTATTGCTATCACAAATTATGGGTTATAATTAAAATTTATATTATATAGACCGCATAAAGAATGTTTCCGGCTGCTGAAAGAAAAATTAGTGTACAACAACAACTTTGATCCTCATGCAGTGCCAACAAATTTTTTAATTAGGAATTTGTTTTCATCAATTCACGTAGACATAAAACAGATACCATTCAAATAAAAATTAACCGTTTTTCTTCTCAGTTAGTTTTATAGTACCATTTCGCTCTGTAAATTCCAGATTTTATGTTTAACGTCAATAAATAACGTTTCATTGTAAATATAAACAAAAAATAATGTTGAGAATATGATTAATGACTAGAAATAAATTTGCTGTAAGTTTATAATTGATACAATTCCCTTTCTTGTCTTTCTTACTAATTAATATATTAACCGATAACTGTCATTATACTGATTGTACCGGTTGCCCTCAGGAGGTGTCAATATAATGACAATCTCTTAGGTATAGCAGTAAAATGGTTAAAGTGTTAAAACTGAAGAAAAAAACCAAACGAATTAGGAAGGGACATTAATCTGTAAATATTATGGCAATCCCTTTAGTAATAGTTTTGAAAGGGGTAAAACTACAAAATGAACAAATTAGAAAGGAACATGTAGGATTATTAGAATTAATCCCCATCTCTTAGTTATAGCAGTAACACTGTTAAACAGGAAAAAATTGAAAAGAAAAAAATGTAAAACGAAAATTTGGAAATGATATCTATCAAGTATACTGTAAAAGAGGGACGAAAGATACCAAAGGGATAGTCAAGTGATATACAATTTCAGCATGCCTACAATTGAACCAAGAGGAGTGTGAAATAATTCAAAACATCAAGTACAAAAAGTTCGTATGCGGTTATTGAACCTTAAGACAAGTTAATCGGTCATAACGGTAAACAAATTGTTTATTTCAGTGCATGTATTTAAATTTTGTAATGGTACTTAGTATATGTAGTATAGTTTCATAACATCGCATTTAATTCGGTACAAGTGAACCTTTAACCACAGTAAACATGCACTCCCTTTATTATTGAATAAAGACGAAATACCATTTTTTGTTTCTGACAGTGTTCACAAGCGTAAAATTTAAATTGATTGCAAATTTAAACAAGTTCAGTTATATGCAGGATTTGCACTATATATTTTGACTTTCGTTCTTTCACAAGTACTTTTATTTTGTACCAAAAATACTTAGCTATCATTTCTCATTTATGTCAAAAGCAGATAATTTAATAACGCAATCAAAATAATATACATATAAACAATGTTTATATATTTACATATATAATTCGTTTAAATATCAGCCTAATAATGTTAGATCTATAAATTTGCGAAAGCAAATTTTTGGTTCTTTCTTGGACGGGATTCAAACTCATGCTACTAAGATATCGTGGTACCAAATCGCCTTACTTAATTTCGCTTTATTCAGTTGGATATCCAAAATTTTATCCAGATAAGAGAGTATTTTAAACATGAGTTTACATTGTACATACCTTAAAGAATTTTTAGAGCTGGAAAGGTAATACGTTCAGAAGTGTACAGTTCTATGAATAACTGTTCTACATATTTAAACACTAAATTTCTCGTAGGAAACCGAAATACCTGATTTTTCATAGGTAATATTATTCACCCGCCCTCAACACGATATACATAATTCAACTTTGAATTTATCGTTACATGTAGAAACCAAACATTGCTGATTTTTCATAGGTTATGCTATTCAACCGCCCTCAACACGATATAACAAAAGATTTCATGTGAACATATAAAATGATCAAATATTTCTACAATCAAGTTGCTAGCGTTCTTATGAGAATGCAGGGGATATCGCACCAAGTTGGAGATATATAAAAGTCTATGGTAAATTCCAATTTTTTAAACAACGGTTTCAGAACTTTAAAAACGTTTGCAGCAGATCGGCTGTAGATGTTCTACTGCAGGTTTGCTGCAAAAAAGAAAGTTTTCAGGAAATGTGCAGAATTTTAAAGTAAAAATTATTTTCAAATTGATTTGGTTAAATTGGAATATGATGAAGACTGATGTTTTTAGCTAGTTACAAGCTTGTGGTGAGTTAACAAATATATTCGCAGTCAGGAACGTTAGAAGTTATATTGCAGAAATATTTGATCATTCTATGTTTTTGAGAATGATACGAGAACGTATCGATTCATTTAATCACGTAACATGTGTACACAATGGTTATTACATAAGGTTGTTAGACAACACACAAGACTGTGTCATCATATCGTGCAATGGTGATGACGTTAACAAAAACTTAGCTTGTCATTATTGATTTACTTCTTACCTCACAAACAACAGAAAACGCTCCGTTCTATTGACCGACATATTTTCTCAGTCTGAATATATAATGAATGAGTTTATAACTATGCACTTAGTTTGAAATATAACGTTACATTTGTAGAAATGTCAATATAGTGATAAAAAGAAATAAACATTAATATTATTATTTTGAAGAAAAAAAAGTTGTTCGTCAATAAACCGGCAATAAACCAGCAACAAAAACCAGAGAAAAAATTCCCCACAAGAAGCACTGGGGTAAATGTGATCTCCGTAACTGCAGTTACGTATATCCAAAGATGGCGGACGACTTTCTGGTCAGTACTTGTTTTGTCGGTTTTGTAATAACTATGTTTTATTCTTCGGTATTGCGTGTCTTTATAAACTTATTTACTAAATTTGAACCTGAATACTATGTATTTTTTCATAGTTTATCCGCTAAATGGAGAAATTGGTCGTCCAAAAATACGCGATGATATGGGTAACTGTAAAGACTGATATCCGTAACTGTATTAAACATTTAGAAAAGGATATCCGTAACTGTTTGTTGTTTGTACGCCATTCGGTTTTAATAGATCGGACGAACATTTTTTCTGTAATAAAATTGTCCTAAATTGGTCAAAAGATTAGCAATTATCACAGCATTTGAAAATTACCAATTAAAGAACTTCCAAATGAACCAGCTAACAATCCAAATGCAATCTAAAGGAATACCATGTAATCTGATTTACTTTCTACATATCTTCATGCCTTTAATTTGACTAATAAAGCACAGTTGTTCAACATGTTCATTAAGGACTTAGCCAGAATTTGTCCAAATGTGTCAAAATAATCAGGTATCTGAATAAACGTCGAATTCATAAGTTGAAAATATGCGTGAATGCTCGACTAATTATTAAAAACAAAATTTAGTATAATTGCCAATGAGACAACTTTCCACAAGAGACAAAATGACCCAGCAATTAACAACTATTGGGCACCGTAAGGCCTTCAACAATGACTAGATGCCATGCCGCATAGTCAGCTATAAAAGGCCCCGGATTGACAAATTTAAAACACATACAGAAAGTAGCGGGATACTGATCAGTCTTTTGTAGACGAAACGCTCGTCTGGCGTAAATAATTTTTTTTATCCTGGTATCTAGGGTGAGATTGTTTAAACATATAAACGGGTGCCAAACCCTTTCCCTAACCTTGGACAACGGTGCAATAGTACAACATGTGAACAGACTATAAAAATCAATTGAAAAAGGCTAAACTAAACTCATCAGATGGGTACAAATATAAATACACCTGACAAAAACAAAAGTGGACGAGGGGGGTTACTTTTACATCCCACCAACAAAATGAAAACTTAGAACAGATATAAGAATAATCACAGTTACTGACAACTTGTTCAACGAATTAACAGCTACTAAATAATTGCATGTATCTAAGACTAAACTATCCATCATTACACATCTAATGAATTTGGTGTAAAGACGTCTTAAACATAGTACATGATGGTCTTGTTGTATAGATTATAGGTACTGACTTTGTTTATCATTGATGGGGTTCTTTTTATCTGTCTATATTTTTAATCTTTTCGGTTTGGTCCATTTTAAAGGATATGCTTTTGGCGTGGCTCGGTACTTATACATCCTATCATTGTGTTATCGTGCACCAGTCATTTTTGTGCTCGTCTGTCAAGTTTATTTTCGCTCATGTTCTTTATCTGTATGCTATTTTGTTTTTCTTTGTTGAAAATAGTTATTTGTTTTGAAAAGAATAAGATTATAAAACAATGTTGACTGCTGTACCCCATTTTTACCTATTATATCTGTTTGTTTTGCTCACACATTGTTGTCAATATATGTATTATAATTTGTGCGACTGTCATACAAATGAGAGGCTTAGCAAGCTACACAACTAGGTTTAATCTACCATTTTTTACAAAAGCAATTGTCTGTAACAATATAAAAAAGAAGATGTGGTATGATTGCCAATGAGACAACTATCCACAAGAGACCAAAATGACACAAACATTAACAACTATAGGTCACCGTACGGCCTTCATTAATGAGCAAAGCCCATACCGCATAGTCAGCTATAAAAGGCCCCGGTAAGACAATGTAAAACAATTAAAACGAGAAAACTAACTGCCTTATTTATGTAAAAAAAAATGAACAAAAAAAACAAATATGTAACACATAAACAAACGACAACCACTGAATTACAGGCTCCTGACTTGTGACAGTCTGGAATATAAATTTAAGTCAGTTGTTAGCAATAATTTTGATGTGGTTGAGCTTTTAATTATATTTTGCCATTTGCTTAAAGTCTTTCCGTATTCAATTTTTCTTGGTAGTTTCGTTCTTTTACTTTTTCGTTATACGCGATATGCTTGTCTTGGTTGAAAATGTTTCGTCTGAAATAAGCTACATAAGTTCCTTCTCTACCTGTATATAGCTAACTAGACATGCTGCTGGTTTGGCTATATAGAAATACACAGAGTAGCTAGCATAATCAATATATTTTCACACAATATTTTGTACAGACTTTTAAGAACAATTCAGATTCCGATTCATAATTATTTTGATAATCAGAGACACTAATTTCATCTCAAACGAGAAGGACAAATGTATAGAAATGAAATCAGTTACGGATATCTATATTTCCAGTTACGTATATCCACGGCAATTTATTTTTTCAGTTACCCATATCATCGCGTTTTTTTGGACGACCGATTTCTCCTGTTAGCGGTAAAACTATGAGAAAAACCCATAGTATTTCAGTTTCAAATTGAGGAAATTAGTCCTATAAGACACGAAATTTCGAAGAATAGTACATCATTATTACATAATCGACAAAAGTAATATTGACCAGAAAGTCGTTCGCCATCTTTGGATATACGTAACTGCAGTTACGGAGATCACATTTACCCCAGTGAAGAAGTATTAAGAGGACTTAAAGTTTATATTATCATGATTATCATAGCTGCTTTTACTGTTTCCATGGAGGAAAAATATTTCCTTAAGGGAAGTTTGATGTACACAAATTTCAATAAAAGAAATAAGGAGATCAATATTTTCCGTAGAGGAAATTTGCTGTCTTGAATTTTGCCTCAAGTAAAAATGTTTGTCAAAAAATTACTCAAAGTAAAAGTATTCTTCAAAGGAAAGTTTGAAGCCGTAAATTTCCTCACAGGAATATAACGTCCTTAAAGTCATAAGAAACCTCAAATTAAAAAAAAAATAGGCATATGTGTTTTTATAACTAAATGGATAGCTTTCATTATACAACTTATGTACATATACTTTTTTCTGAGGAAAATTCTTTAATTTTTCCACATTTAAAAGAAGTTTACTTATACTTCATTGCTTGCTGGAAGCAAGCAATTCACCGACATATTTTCCGTATGCATTGTGACCTGAGCGTGACCCTCCTCGTAAAAATCCGGTGATCGCAATAGGCATGGATCTGTCATTAAAATAAACAATTATCTGATCATACATGTTAAACACGTGCTCAATACCCATGCTTTTTGTTATTTGTTTACTATAAGGTGACAATCGCTAAACTTCGGCTTTATAACACGGCATTTAATGAGCAGCCATATTTGTTATATCATAACAGAAAGAGAGAAAAAAATGATGATTATACGATATATTTGAGTAACAAATGATAAAATCGTGCACAGAGGACTAAGTTTACGATATATACATGTATTGGTTCAAGAATTGGATAAACATTATTTTTCATCACTCATTCGTTTCATATGAATTTACAGGAAATATAATTTCCTAACAGGAAATATAATTTTCTAAAAGGAAATAGAATTTCCTCAAAGGAAATAGAATTTCCTCAAGGGAAATAGAATTTCCTCAATGGAAATATAATTTCCCCAAGGGAAATAGAATTTCCTTAAAGGAAATAGAATTTCATCAAAGGAAATAGAATTTCCTCAAAGAATATATTTACCGCAGGAAATAGAATTTCCTCAAAGGAAATAGAATTTCCTCAAGGGAAATAGAATTTCCCCAAGGGAAATAGAATTTCCTTAAAGGAAATAGAATTTCCTCAAAGGAAATAGAATTTCCCCAAAGGAAATAGAATTTCCTCAAAGAATATATTTACCGCAGGAAATAATTATGTAGCAAATTTCTTAAGGGAAATATTTTTAAATCTTTTTCCATTAGGGTAATAAAATTCCTTCGAGGAAAACAACTTTTCCTCTGAGGAAATGGTTGAAAAAGGGATATCACGTAATTTTTATCAGTGGTGCTAGAGCCAGAAAAATTTAAGACGACATTAAGATTACATTACGTTGACAAAAAATAAAGGTGACAATTGTTGTCCCGGAGTTTTTAAAATCTACCCCCCCCCCTCCCAAAAAAACCCAACCCCAACTATGTGTGAAACCAATACACGAATAATCAATTTTGACTGATTGTCAGTTTTCGTTAAAACTAAGGATTTTTCTTATCCCATGAATAGATAACCTTATTCGTATTTGGCACCACCTTTTTTTTAATTATAGTTCCTCAATGCTCTTCAACTTTGTACTTGTTTGGATTTTTAACTATTTTGATATGAGCGTCACTGATGAGTCTTATGTAGACGAAACGCGCGTCTGGCGTACTAAATTATAATCCTGGTACCTTTGATAACTATTCCTATAGAAGTAGATGGGTTTCTCTATTTACTTCGGCGTCCTCCTCCGATAAAATCTGACCACAAGGAAATAAGACATTAGTGGTAAAAGTTGCGTTTATCACCAATACATTAATAAATCAATAAAATTGTCAATGCTAGAAAGTTTTTTTTTGTCTTAACTGTCAACTTACATGTTTACTTCGTTTTTGCAGAACCATTTTGTGACTTTGACAACCAATGCTTTCTTGAATATGAAGGACAATTTTATATGAGCGATAATGGAACTGAAGGAAGATGTAACATTTGTATGACTTTACCCAGAACAGAACATATCTCAGGTAATAAAAAAAAACGTTCCATGTCAAACATTACTTGATTATGCTGATATTGCCCAATTGGAAGGTTTTTTGTCTGTAGCAGTGTTAAAAATATTACACGACGTTCAATATTTAGTTGGATAAGTAAAAAATCTAGACCTATAGCGACAGACAGGGTCATACAAACGGAAAGACGACAACGAGACCACGACCAAGCTACAAACAATACGTTTAGAGGTCTACATTCGTGGAAGTCAAAAGCAAGATTCCGTGAATAATTCAAATTGGTCAAGCATTAGTCAAAACTGTGTTATAATAGTTATCAAAAGTACCAGGATTATAATTTAGTACGCCAGACGCGCGTTTCGTCTCATATAACTCCTCAGTGACGCTCAAATCGAAATATTTATAAAGCCAAACAAGTTCAAAGTTTAAGAGCATTGAGGATCCGAAATTCCAAAAAATTGTACCAAATATGGCATAATTTGTAACTTCATATGAAATATCTTAACACAAATAGTCCACCCGATTCACCGATATCGCTACGGTAGATTGACAAGTTAAACAGACAAAAATTTGGACCAGATTTCAAAATTTATCGCATTGTCAAGGCTGTTGGAAAAAATTACGAACAAGAGTTATTATAATCGTTTGAAATTCACGAAAACACAGATTCGGTTGTATATGAGGTACCCATGTTTGGCAAACGTATGATTGAAGTCATTTAAACATTGGAATACGTGATGTGCTTATGCTTATCAACTTCGTACTTTATTTGGCTTTTTTACTGTTTTGGATTCGAGCGTCACTGATGAGAATTTTGTAGACGAAACGCGTGTCCAGCGTATATACAAAATTATCTCCTGGTATCTATGATGCGTTTATTAACAGTCATTCACCTGCAGGACACACACTCATAAGAAGTGTGCAAACAGAACTGAACTAACTGCAATGCGTTCGTCTGAAATTCGATGACTTTTACCATAAAATTTTTCGGTTTACTCTCTTATTTCGTACCTGTTCCAGTTTAAGCGAAAGGGGGTTTAGCTCTCACAAACATGTTAGCTCAATCACATTCTGTATATGCCTGGCCCATGATTTCAACAAATCTCAAACATTTTTCCATTTTGGAAAACGAAATCAGATAGACAAAAAAAATTGGTCATCACAGTATATAGTGACGCAAATATTCATTTTGCATTGTATCAGTTTTATGCAAAATTACTAGGTGAGCGAAACATTTTACAAAGAAGGCAAACTATAATTCTTTATGTCTGCTTTATATATTATATAATTAGATATATATCTATTTAATATGTTTTCATTTTAAAACTCAACAATTAGTACACCATGTATAATCGATAAAATAAAACTAATGTTAATAAATCTGAATTACATTGCGATATACTCTTTTAGTTAAAAAAAATTAAATCGTTATCTTTAAATTTATTTTTCAGGACGATATGCTCACACGATGAAAAATGAATCAAACAATTCGATGGCCTGGATGAAATCAAAAATCATATACGGCAGTTCTTATGGTTGTGAGTTGAAACTTTCCGAATGGCAGTATACTAAAGAAGTACTTATTGTTACTATAACAACGATTAACAGGTTCCGTGTAATAAAGACGCTTCTTCGGGAGCATTACAAGCGGTATGTAAATTACGTAACCGTTTCGAAGATAACGTTGATTATTTTCAGAATCTGTATATACATTGTTGGTTGTGGTCTACCATTTATCATGGGTTTAGTGGATTCTAGATAAATATGAACTTAAGTGTTTTATTGATACAATTTCACTATAATTTTTTTTTAGAATTCATCAAATCTAGAAATAAAGTATACCCCAAAAAACCCCATTAATCTCGCATATTGGTATATAAACGTTGCTTTTTGTAATATAAAAGAGTGCGTTTTGATTACAGGTAAGGTACAATGCGTGATAATTCTTAATAGAGAGGACCGACTTCAACTACATTTAGTTAAATCACACACTCAATATCTTTAAATTGTAAATTCCTGCTGTAATGTGTAGATTGAACAGTTAGTATCATACACTTAAAATATTTTGTTTTTGTACATAAAATCACAATGTTATTTGACGTCACAAATTTTCTAAACAAAAAAATTGACACTATACTCGGAAGCACATCTCTAACCAAAATGATTGGATTAACTTATAAAAGGTAATAGACTTCCAACATTATTCGGTTTTTATTTTAAAATGTCTCTAAGGGAACCTCTTCCTATAATAGTAGATATTTTATATAGCAGAAACGTTTCTTTACCGAGTGAAGATTCGAACCAATCTTAAGTTCAGTTTTAATTGGTGGAGGAAACCGGAGTGAGCGGAAAAGATCACTGACCTACGACAGGAAAACTGACAATCATAGTCAATTAAGATTGCAGTTGAGCACACCTGCGGGGTTCAAACTCACAACTTAGTGTTCCATCTTGTACATGAAAGCTTTTTACTAGTTCTTCCTTGTATTCCTATAGTTGTAGAACCGAATACTCCTTTTTTTCTTGCAATATTGATATTGTTTTTAAGTATAATTCATCTACTAAACTAAGCAACAGAAATCAGAGCTTTCAATCCCTTTTCTATACAATAGCGCTCCAACGACATGTATTTATATTTGTTTATGTAAGGATTGCTTATCGCAACAGTATGCTTAATGTTGTAGGTTTAATCGAAAATAATTTTGAGACTTACATTTTATCTTTTGTATTTATATCAAAACATCGAATCGGTTAACTAAACAATCTTAAATATTTTAGTGTTAAAGTATTACTAACAATGATGGCAAAGTTTAACATTGTTTCACGTGTGAAACATACATCAAATCATTCCCGGTACTAAAAAAATAAAAGCATTTAACAAAAGACTAACTATCATTAAAGATTTATGCTATTTATGATTCACCACTGTTTATTGTATATCATGATTCTCTCTGATCACATGAAATATTAACGCATACAATTTCTGGATACATTTTATACAATTGTTAAACGCCTTTTGAACGACTGAAAATCAATAAGTATAATCCCAAGAGAGAAAAATTGAATAGATCGTCTCATTATGACGTTGCTAATCCACTTATTATGGAGTGGGAATGATTGCAAAAAACAACCCTGATTCACATCACTGTAATATCAGTATTCAACAAATATCGATATATCGTCGTCCTTAAAAATGAACTATAACATCATTATAGAGTAGGCAGTTAGTCCACATTGAATTTATAACACATTAATGTCGTAATAACATCCTTTGTCTTTATCAGTTTCAATATGGGTCGTACATTGACCTTAAATGGTTTTCTTTAATAAACTGTAGATCTGAATTCTTTACAAAAGTTGCTTCTTTTTAATCAATTAACAAATAATAAGTTGTAATATCTGGAATGAAAAAATATGAAAGAAACTTTGCTACTTAAAACCCCATATAGCAACAACACAAAGCAAGAAAAGATATGAAAAAAACTTTGCTACTCAAAACCCCTAATAGCAACAGCACAAAGCAAGAAAAGATATGAAAAAAACTTTGCTACTTTGACATACACATAAATAACTATTAAAAAACTATAAAAGATAAAAAAATACCACCTTTCCAAAGGACTCAGGACGGTCAATAGTTACTACTCTACAAGTGCTCTAAACGGTTATTAGTTAATGCTCAACAAGTACTCCGAACGATAATACGTAACTGCCCAACAAGTGCTTTGAACATTTAAAAGTTTCTGAACGACAACTGCCAACAAACGATATAAAGGTTAATAGTTATGTTCAACAAGTGCTATAGACGGGTTATACTTACTGCTCAGCTCTAGGTTGTTAATAGTTACTGCTCGACAATTGCACTAGACGGTTTAATATTACTTCACAACAAGTGATCTGGAAGATTTATAGTTACTGCTCAACACATGGCATGCATGAATGTTCAACATGTGCTCAGGACGGTTTATAGAAACTGCTCAACAGGTGCCAAGTTGATAACAGGAAGTTAACCTTTGTCGCATGAACACCTGCCACATTTTTCCATTTTTTTTTTAAAAGTGTTTGCTATTAAAATATGTGTTTCTTTTTCATGTTTCAGAATCATAATCAATAAAACATTACACATTGCATAATACTGAACTAATGCAATACTTTATATACACAATTCGTCTAAAGGGCAGCCCACGGCCACTAAAGTAAGATCTGTAAATTTGCGGAAGCAACTTTTTTATTCTTCCTGGATTCGTACCCCTGTTACTGAGATATCGTGGCACCAAATCGCCTTGCACTGTGCCCGACGCACTAGACCACTCGACTACCTAGGCTCTACTGTAGTTCGGATCCCGGCCAGGGAAGAACAAAAATTCCCCAAATTGACAAATCTTACATATATATAATGTGTTTTCAGCCTTGAATCACCACATCATTCAATAACTGATGGATAACTTCTGTAATAGACAGAGAGATGGGTCCGATTACTTTCAATTTAATTGATTAAATTACAATTACTTTGCCATTTGTATGATTAAATTAAATTAACGATTACAGCATTTCTAAAAGTTTCTAATTAAATTAATGATTACATTGGCAAAGTAATCATGATTACATCTGATAACAATGAATTATAAAAAAAACATTTTGAATGATGTGAATAAATAAAAGTTTATAACTGTAGCATTTTTAGAAAGGATTAGGTTTGATATATAAAATGAAACATATAACTTCAAACCTCATCTATCTAATAAACCATGAAAGTTCACTACATACATACATGAACATTGTGTCACTGGTTTGACCCATTACACTTTATCATTAATGATCTCTGAATTATTTTGAATATACTTTATTAGCTTTATAAAGAGTTTACTGTTTGTCTTCTAACCTCTTCCAGACTTTATATGTATTTCAAGGTGAAGTTTATGGAAGTTAAAATATGGATGATATAAACATGATAAAGTAAAAAAAAATCTATGTAAAATTTCTATATAATTCTTTAGTTGAATTGTAAACAAAATGCAAGTACTAAAAATCATTGCATGTTACATGTCCAGTCCAAATATATACACAAATTTTGCTTATTTTAAACAAGAAATTTTCAAACTTTTAATTAAATTGTATTAATTAGAGAAATAATTTGAATGTCTGATTAATCTTTTATCATATATATTGTCCTACAGCTATACTCAATTGGTAACTGTAATAAAAACAAACCTTAATTGGTTATCTTCCTGTCAATTTAAAGTTGACAAAAATTAAAATATTAAAAAAAGATAAAAATTCAGAGTTAAAGAGATGTATTACTAGAATTTAACAGTTATTATCAAATATATACATGTACATCTTTTAATTGTCAATATATGAACAATATCTTTTACTAAGGCCAAAGACATATATTTGTGTTCATATGTCTCTTCTTAGGAAAATGATGACTTTTCAAGACTGTAACAGTTTATTTTTTACTGAAGTATACAAATCAATCAACATGGTTTGTAATCACATAAGCAACACGACGGGTGCCGAATGTGGAGCAGGATCTGCTTACCCTTCCGGAGCACCTAAGATCACCCCTAGTTTTTGGTGGGGTTCGTGTTGTTTATTCTTATAATAAGTTTTCTATGTTGTGTCATGTGTACTATTGTTTTTCTGTTTGTCTTTTTCATTTGTAGCCATGGCGTTGTCCGTTTGTTTTAGATTTATGAGTTTGACTGCCCCTTTGGTATCTTTCGTCCCTCTTTTATAAAGTAAACCAAACTATCTTAACATGTTAAAACTATTTATCAAATAAGAATAACAAAAAGGATAATTTCTTGACCATAAACAGTAAAATAAAATTCATTGTAATCAGAATGTAATCAAAATGTAATCAGGATTACAGGGTATTTTGAAAAGTAATTGATTAAATTAAATTACATGTAATCATATTTTTGGCTGATTAATGATTACAATGATTACTTAAAAATTGTAATCAATTACAGCTGATTAACGATTACAATTACAATTACCCTAAGTCTGGTAATAGAGTTGTCAATGGTTCAGATATGTATATTTTATATATATACATGTATATGGAGTATGCAATAAACATGTATCATTGTCGATATATTACGGTGTTATTATTATTTCTTACCTTAGCAGATACTGGAATCAAACACGGATTTCGATAGGACGAATACCTGAACCATTTTATCTAAGTATAGGATTCCGCTCTGAGTATCTTGTCGCTGTTGACGACATTGTGTTATCAAACTGTGAAACGGGTAAGAGATGTATATGATATATAGTCTTAACAGTAACGGTATACGTTAAAGCTTAAAGGTGTTTTTTTGTAATATTTATTTGATATGTTTATCCTTTCGTCAATGCTGCAAAATCATTCTTAAAAAGAAAGGATTTGGTAAATTTAATTAAGATGTGATAATATTCAATAGATTAGTGCTTAGTCATAAACTTTAGATAAGAAGATGAATTTTCGAAAAAAATTGAAAGCCTGATATCTTTGATGAACTATTTTTTTATCTTTAGATATACCCCCAAAGGTCTGCACAAAAACCGAATATCAATGTCATTCTGGGCAGTGTATAAACAACCATACGAAATGTGACATGATCCAAGACTGTTTCCATGGAGATGACGAAGCTAAAGAATTATGCAATGGTAATGAAAACTTTAAGAATTTTGAAAGCTGTGTTTTTGCAAGACAAATACAAGTGTCTTATGTCACAGAACTTGTCACTGTGTCCCTCAGCAGGCAATATCAACAACATTTTGGTGGACATCAAATGCTATTTTAGGTACAGTGCTCTCACCCCAGGTGGAATTTACTGACCCCATTTATACCGTATTAGGTCACTAGCACACTATGTAACTAATATTAACTCCACCACATTTCATATGTGCATGTCCCAAGTCAAAGCCTGTGGTTAAGGGATTGTCGTTTGTTCATGAATGTCTTAAAATTAGATTTTGTTTACTTTCTTGTTAAATAAATTAGGTTTTTATGATTTCTCAAATGAATTGTTTCATAATTTTTTAATTAGGAACTATTATAGTTGACTATATAGTATGGGGTTTTCGCATTGTTAAAGACGGTCCAGTTGCCTATCATTATTGACATTCACTTCATATGAATTTCTCATTGGCAACCGTACCCTATCTCCTTTTTTATACCCCACCTACGATAGTAGAGGGGCAATATGTTTTATGGTCTATGCGTCCGTTCGTTCGTCCGTCCGTTCGTCCGTCTGTCCCGCTTCAGGTTAAAGTTTTTGGTCAAAGTAGTTTTTGATGAAGTTGAAGTCCAATCAACTTGAAACTTAGTACACATGTTCCTTATGATATTATCGTTCTAATTTTAATGCCTAATTATAATTTTTATCCAATTTCATGGTCCATTGAACATGGAAAACTATAGTGCTCGTGTACTTTGGACACATTCTTGTTATGGACGAATTACTATTTGAGAAAGAAACTAGATGACGGGCAATGACCTGAGATGACACAGAGTCCACAATACATCCAAAACGTAGTGAGATGATATGGGATGGCATAGAGTCCACACTATAGAAAAATCGTATCATTTTTGTATCATTTTGTCATATAGCTCAATTCTTTTCTTTTTCTTTTTCTATTTTTATTTTAAAGTTTTTAACAAATCATCAAAACAAAATTAACAATCTGAAGGAAAAAACATATTCCCCAGTGTTTGATTCTGTTTGATTTGGGTTTTGAACAGAACTTTTATATCTACTAATTCGTCTCTGTAAGTCTAGGTAAAAGTATATTGCGACACACTAAAACTGTTACCTTTACCCATTAGTATAGACAGTTTGTACTGTTGCACGACTAAAATACTAATTGAAAGTTCATATCAAAATATGTAATAATAAGAAGCTTTCCATTTCTAATTTTCCTCGGAGTTTAGTATTTTTTTGATTTAAGTTTTTCGGCTTCACATTTATCGGATTATACAAAACTGGTATACAATGCATTGTAGGCATAGCATCAGATTTTACCAGATGTGATTTTGACCATGGACTATGCGGTTGGAAAATTCAAAATCATTCACATAGCTGTAGATGGGAGAAAGTACAGATATCGAACATTATAATTAGCCACTTAAAATTTACGTTCCAACCGAGAGGTATATTGCTTTTTCTTGTAATGTCTTAATTTGAATCAACAAAGCAAATATTGAAATAAATTAAGACTATATTCCATTGACTTCAAGGAAGAGTTGCTTGATAAAACTTTTGTAGTTCAGCAAAGTGTTTAAAATCGTTTACCATGAATTTTTACTCTCACAAAAATGAAAGAAAAATAGAAGCATAAAATTTAAAATATTTCCATGGATTGAATATAAAACATATTGATTTGATGCCTGCAATAGTCTAACTTCATTACTTTGTTTTAATGACAGGTGAAATCTTATTTATTAATGGATCAAAGTGCAACGAAAAAGGTCATGTAGATGCATATGTAGATATGAAAAGTCCAATTTTTCTCTCTGATGGCCATGGAACTTGCAAGGTAACTTATAATGTTATTACTTTTCTTTCATAACCACAGAAAGTGGTGTAAGAATGTTGACACACGTCAAGTGAAATTTAAATTAAAATCTAGACAGCTATTTTCATTTTGCTACTTTGATTTTTAAATGCATATATGGCTTTTAAACCTTGCTAACGTGTATTATCTCCCACCTTTAAAAAAAAACAAAATGGTATGTAAAAAAAAATATCTACAAAACAGTCAAACCAATATTTGTCTTGGGATATTTCAGCAGTTTTGGCTTTTCTATAACTTCATGATAAAAACTGAACGATCAATTTCAGATGCACTTCTCGTATATAATGAATGTTGGTATATTGCGAGTTGATCTATGTGAAATACGCAGTAATGACACCGAAGATTGTTCGAAGAGGATAGGAGTCTTTAACATCGAGAGACAATGGTTATCCACAGATGTTTATTTACCATTAGAAAAAGCGAGGTTAGTCTCACAAAGTTTACTTGAAAAAAAATCATAAAGAACCAAATTAATCACATTAACATTTAAAGGGGATTTTATCACAGTTAAGGTAGTGTGACGGTTGATCATGTATCAACATTTTTATAGTACTAGTAGTTAGAACCTTATAATAAAATGAACAGTAGTTATTGGGAAATTGATATAACAAATTGAACAATGTTAACGGTGGAATCCGTATCAAGTTTTAATGGATAAAATAATATGCGAAATTATTTTTTCTACACGATTATAAAATCAATTGTTGAATATTGCAGGTACAGAATAAGAATAAGAGGAATTATATTTGAGAACCATGAGGATCTGTTTATTGGTCTTGACGCAATATATTTTGAAGGGAATTGCTTCATAAATAGTTAGTTTTTATATTAAGATATGTTTTAGTTACAGAGATATATTTTTCATTTCGTTACTATTACAAGTAAAATCACAAAACTCCAAGAAAAGTTCCTTATCAAACGTCAAAATCAAAAGCTCAAACTTATAAAACGAATAGATAACAACTGTCATATTCGTAAAGTTAAATTCAATAAAAGTCACTAAGCATATTATTTGGTACATGTATAGGATTACATACCGGTATTCAAATTTTAAGTTTATGTGCTGTCCTTGCTGCCAGAAACAGACAATCATTGTGCTGTCATTTCGGCTAGAAACGGACAATCACTGTGCTGTCATTGCGGCCAGAAACGAGCAATAATTTTAATGCAGTTCTAGCATACCTAACAAAACATTACAACAGCTGCAAAGATTTGCCTCCTATGTCCTACGTATCCGGTCTACTATTATAACATATTGTATCGTATATTTTGTCCAACATAGCTTGCTTTTGTAATGACAATAGTTTAAAGTCAAAAGATGTAACAATCGTTACTTAAACTTATCATATATGAGAACAATTCAAACTATGTGTTATTTTTTAGCGCGAGGTATCTTGTGGTCGTCAAACCATCTTGGAAATATGTGTAGTTACTCCACATCTATCGTCTGTTTATCAATTACTTTTGACATGGAATATTTTGCATAAGTAATGGCAACTTTTTAATGCCAAGTTTTTCTTTATTGGAATAACTATTCATAATTATGCAATTGTACTAAGAATAAGGTTGCAACTCTATTTGTTCGACTTGAGATTAGTTTTCTCAAATTATAAGCCTGGTATCGTCAACTGTTTTGTCATATCTGCTTCTTTTAATTGGGAATTTCAATGTTGCACCATGTATATTTGGCATCCTAAATCTTTATTTGATGGTCTCGCATCTAAAAGATGTTTTCTAAGGTTAAAAGACGGGTGTACGTCTGTATTCCTCTTTTCCTTTATTGAAAAGTAATACTTTTGAAATTTGATCTCTGATAATACAACTTGTCATTTGGAAGAGTTGTTTCTTTACAATTTGAGTTTTAAGTTCGATCAGACGTGCCAAAATATTCTATACGTCCCTGACTTCTAGTACATAGGTAGCTGACTTCATTATGGGATATATTTGTAATATGAATCTTGTATTATTTTTTTCACAGAACTACCAGGAATCTCAAAAAAGCCTAGAACGGACAACTCTGTAGTTATAGTAGTTTCAATATTAGCTGGCATTTTAGGACTGTGTCTTATATTAATCATTCTGAAAGGTTTGTTATTTGATATTGTGAAACTTCGAAGAAATGGGTAATTCTTTTGCATAGGAGATATGTTCTACCTCTGCTCACATAAGAATAACATTAGAATATCACAAAAAAAGGGAATACACCAAAGGCAGTCGTAAGGTTAACTACCAATTCTTCCTAGCTAAGTTAATTATATATCAAGATTGGTTTGAATTATATTATTCATACGAATATATGATAAAAGAATATGTTACTTGTAACGTCTAGGAGCTTATATTTAATACACAATTGGTGCTAGAATAACAGTTTACTCATACATTACTCAAATAAGAAGGTCTACAGTGGTGTATAGGAAACATCCATTTGTTTAACAAAGTGACCTCATAAAGTTTCGAAAGTTGTTATTCTCAGTACACAGGCGTCCATTATAATTGAATATTAGGTCATCTCTAAGATGAATGTATTTTTACGGCATGTGATTCGTAGTCAAAGGACTATATATTTCATATTTATATTTCTTTATTGTTTCAGTAAGACAGATGAGTCGTAATGAAAAATCAACACAATGTGGACTACCACTATTTTGTGCATCATTGAGATCGGACGAATCGCTTGACACAATGTCTTCATTCATTGGTGGAAACAGTGTTAATTCTCCACTTTATACATCTATAGAGGAGTATGAAAAAGTCCAAAGCGATATACACAGTATTGCCAGGCATAAGTTAACTGTTCAGAGGTCTGTTTAATAAACGTTTTGTTGATGTTGTCAGCCTTGTATGGTTTGTTATTTATACCTGTCACGTGATAATTTAACCCATGCAATAACGTTTTGCCTCGTACACTTGTTATTGTAAATTATCAAGTGTAATGGGAATTTATAATTGACTAGTTATTAATGCAAAATCACGTTTTTTATTCACTACATAAGTTTTTAGTTTAGATATATTGATTTTAAAAAGTAAATTGACAAAATATAAAATTGCAATTTTTAAAACAAACCATACAGTCATATATGTATTCTTTTTATGCTCTGTGTAGGACTAACTTCCTGTATTCTTTTTATGATCTGTGTAGGACTGACTTCCTGTATTCATTATTCTCTATTGTAAGAAACTCTTTGCTTGACTGTTATTATGAACACTGCTTCTTTATTTTTTAATGTCGTTTTATTGTCTACATAAGTCACATATAATTTTATATGCATGGTTTTCATTTATTGGTATTATTATTAAACTTGCAGTGCAAGAACTACATGTATATCTATTTTGTTTATTTGCATTTTCATTTGGTATGCCTGCATTATTGGTATTTACAAAAACAGATGGGGGGTACATTCCAATTAGACAGTAAACCGACGAAAACAAATACAAAAAAGACGTCTTGAGGGCAACATACAAGTGTCATTAACAAGCCTGAATGAAAAGTGTATGTTACACAAGAAAGTAGACTCCGCCTCCTCTAAAGTAGAAATAAACTTATAAGAAGAAAAACAATGATACCTGAAATACATCACTCAATTGTACATCAACGTAAAATTATTCAGGAAAAAGACATACAAAAAATCACTGCAATTATGTTGCATACAGAGACGTTGAATTAATTAAATCGATCATCAAGTTATTAGCTATAATAAAATATTAGTAAAAAACATGCTTCTGTTCCAACAATTGCTCAAGGAATGATTCAAACAATTGCAGTTCGTTTTTAAAAAAAGGCAACCATTAAAAAAACGCAAATATTTAAACTTAGAGTAAAAACCTATTTGAATAGACGGCCTTCTTGTATGTAAATTATTAATGCAATATTACCTTGATCTTTAAACAGATATAATTTAAAACCAATTAATTCATATTGTTTCACCCACGACTATTACTGTTTCGCTTAAACATCAACACATTTGGAAGTTAGTTTAAGATGGAGTGATCCACATCATATGTTGATATTAAAATGTTCTATTTCTAATGTCAGGCACAATATCTTCGTTCATTAGGGACTGGTAATTTTCCTTCATTGAAAGCGGATACCTGGGAGATAAAACATTTGAATATGACTTTTTGTTTTATCAAGTACGAGCTTGAAGAAGAAAAATAAATTCTAAATAATATGATACGAAAACAGCAATATGTATTATCAGTGATCTTACTATGTGGAAAGGGACATAATCAGAAAACTGCAACAACTAAGACTTTTAACAATCTGTCTCTGATATTGTCGTCCGTCATGTCCAACATACTAAGAGAAGAGGGTTATGACTCACACGAAATAAAATTTGAAGCCAAAAATGGCGAAACAAGAGATAGAGATACGATGCCTTGATCAAGCGTATTTTGTATTGATTCAATAAGCTTGTTGTGTAGGGAGAGGTTTGAGATCTCACAAAATATGTTTAACACCGCCTTATTTTTTGGCTTGTCCCCAGTCAGGAGCATCTGACCTTAAAAGTCTTGTATGTTTTTTAATTGTTAAAATTCGGAATGGAAATAGGGAATGTGTCAAAGAGACAACAACCCGACCATAAAGCCAAATGCCACCAATGGGTCTGCAATTCATTGAGAAAATCCCGCACCCGTAGATGTCCTTCAGCTGGACCCTAATCAAATATGTATACTAGTTAAGTGACAATGGACGTCATACTAAACTCTGAATAATGAACAAGAAACCAAAATTAAAAACCATTCACGACTAAAAAGGCTAGAAGCTCCTGACTTGGGACAGACGTAAAAATGCGGCGGGGTTAAAAAATGTTTTTGAGATCTCAACCCTTCCCCTATACCTCCAGCCAATGTAGGAAAAACAAAATTACAATTCGCAGAGTAATACTCAGTTAAAGAGAAGTCCGAGTCCGATATCAGAATAGTTAACAAAAAAACTAAACAAAGAAAAGTTAACAAAATGACAATAAAACAGAAATTAACAAAAGACTACTAGCAGTTACTTACTTGCCAGCTCCAGACCTCAAAAACTGATTGAAGATTAAGTTTTCATCATATGAATATCAAACACAATCCCTCCCGGTATGGGTGTAGTATTATGCCATCATAAAATATACAGAGAAGAACATAACCTGTGTCATGCCAACAACTGGTTTTAGAATAAATGTGTTTAAATCAGATGCAATAATTGAATCAATATTAATAAAAAAAATAGGCAATCTGTTATGACCTGACAACAGCATCGTTACTATATCCCTTTTTAATAAGTTTATTTAAAGATTTAGTTAGCTGTTGATGTAAATACTGATAGTTTGTGCTTTGTAAATAAAATCATCATATATACCAGGACTAAAAATTTTTTATACGCCAGACGAAAAGAATATTACCATATAAGATTGGACGTGAAATACCTGAACGAATAAGGTATTGTTCATTTATATGTTCTGGAGTTTAGTATGATGTCCACGTTCACTGAACTAGTATACATTTTTATTTAGAGACCTCCGTGGATCGAATTTTCCCGCTGCATTTAAGATCAATTAGTGGCCTCCGGCTGTAAACTGCTTTTTGATCTGCTTATTGTATTTTAATATATTCCCCTTTTCCATTCCCAATTTTATATGATATGTGCCAGTTTGAATAATATTAAATATTAAAATTGTTCAAATATGCAATGCTCCTAATCTGAGGTATAAACGAATTGGACACCTCTCATCCCTTTCTCAAAATGATTCTGGTCCCCCTTCATATTTTCCTCAAAGCCTTCCGTTCAGGTTACAAAAATTACCGTTCGCTTGATAGAATATGATATGATAACGTAAAATAGTGTCAAAATTTCCTAATGTTACACAACATTCACGCACAGTAAATTGAATTTGTGCAAATATGGAGAATTTCCCTATTTTGAAATGAAATTTTCAAAATGTTAAGACATTGTTTAATGGACTGTACCAATTTTTAAAATGAGAACATCAAAATCTGATCAGAAATAACAAAGACAATAAAAATAAAACAAACTCATTACCATAATTGACAATTTGGCCGAACTAATACCTAGCTATTTTAATCAAGGAGAGGATGTAAGAGATTTTAAAGTGCAAGTAACTAGCGTTACTTGTTGCATCCTTCTCGCTTACGGATATCTTTGCATACATTTTATCTTTATAATACACTATATCATTAGCATATGACTGCTTGTGCAACTTCCGTTCTTCCCAAAATAATTATTGGCAAATATATTAGAGACAAAGAAGTGATCCAATTTCTATCATCTCTGTAGGATGAATATGGTGTTGTGTCTGTTGTCAAAGGTTCAATAATATTGTTTTTTGTGTGAACATCGTACTTCATGAACTACGACGGTCTTGTATTACCCTAAGGAATAAATGAGCACTTAGATAATATAAAACTTTGATCATACGCTATAGATTGATTGCTTTGGGATACCATACGGCATATTCTGTTAATAGTGAACAAAAAGGTAAACATGCTATTTACTATTAACAAACTATACCGTATGGTAAAAAAGGAAGAAATGTATAGCATATGCTACTTTTTTAATATTGGAAAACATTGTGAATTAATTCTTCAATTTTCAATTTCACATTAGGAACAGTCACTGTGGTATGCCAGTTTGTAAAATCAAACGTTTTGATAGAAATCATTACAGAGAAATATCGAGATTTGAATTTATTCAGAAGTTCTTTAAGAGTTTTTTAAAATCCACATTGTTAATATCACAACTTGAGTACACAGTGTCACAGTATTTCTGAAGTCACCCTTTAAATGCGGACATTATTTTGTATTCTAATGATTCATTCCTTTGTACTGAGAACAGATATATGTATACAAATGCGGTAGTATACTTTGACTATTTTTGACATTTTTACATATTGTGTCTGTTTATTTTGTTCACGCATCTTTGGCAATATAATGGAATTAGATGCGACTGTCATATAAGTGAGAGATTGAGCTAGCTAGAAAACCAGGCTCAAACCACCATTTTCTACATAAGAAAATGCCTGTAACAAGTCAGGAATATGACAGTTGTTGTCCATTCGTTTGATGTGTTTGAACTTTTGATTTTGCCATTTGATTGTCGATTTTTCTTTTTGAATTTTTCCTCGAAGTTCAGTATTTTTGTGATTTTACTTTTTTGTACGACGTCCGAGTGTCAACATAATCTAACAGGTCCATATATAACATATTGTCTGAGCGAAAATCCTTAAATTACATTGTACATTATTAGATTATGTATTAGGAAAATGACGTTTAATGTTCTTTCTGTGTATTTTTAGCTCACCTGGCCCAAAGGGCCAAGTGAGCTTTTCTCATCAATTGGCGTCCGTCGTCCGTCGTCGTCTGTCGTCGTTAACTTTTACAAAAATCTTTTCCTCTGAAACTACTTGGCTAAATTTAACCAAACATGGCCAAAATTAATATTAGGGTATCTAGTTTAAAAATTGTGTCCGGTGACCCGGCCAACCAATCAAGATGGCCGGCGTAGCTAAAAATATAACTTAGGGGTAAAATGCAGTTTTTGGCTTATAACTCAAAAACCAAAGCATATAGAGCAAATCTGTTACCAAATAAATTGTTTATCAGGTGAAGATCTATCTGCCCTGAAATTTTCAGATGAATCGGACAACCTGTTGTTAGGTTTCTGCCCCTGATTTGGTAATTTTAAGGAAATTTTTGCTATTTTTGGTTATTGTTTTGAATATTAATGTAGATAGAGATAGACTGTAAATAGCAAAAATGTTCAGCAAAGTAAGATTTACAAATAAGTCAAATGTCAAAAATGGTCAGTTGACCCCTTTAGGAGTTATTGCCCTTTATAGTCAATTTTAAACCATTTTTCGTAAATCTAAGTTATCTTTTACAAAAATCTACTCCTCTGAAACTATTGGGCCAAATTAAATCAAACTTGGCCACAATCATCATTGGGGTATCTAGTTTAAAATTTGTGTCCGTTGACCAGGCTTACCATCCATGATGGCTGCCATGGCTAAAAATAGAACATAGGGGTAAATGCAGTTTTTTGGCTTATAACTTAAAAAACAAAACATTTAGTGCAAATCTGACAGAGGGTGAAATTGTTTATCAGGTCAATTTCTATCTGCTCTTAATTTTCAGATGAATTGGACAACTGGTTGTTAGGTTGCTGCCCCTGATTTGGTAATTTTATGGAAATTTTGTTGTTTTTTGTTATTATCTTGAATATTATTATAGATAGACTTAAAACAGCAAAAATTACAGCAAAGTAAGACCTAAAAATAAATCAACATGACCAAAATGGTCAATTGACCCCTTAAGGAGTTATTGCCCTTTATAGTCATTTTTTAACAATTTTCATAAAATTGGTAAATTTTTACTAACATTTTCCACTGAAACTACTGGGCTAATCATTACAGATAGAAATAGTTGTAAGCAGCAAGAATGTTTAGTTAAGTAAGATCTATAAACTCATCACCATCACCAAAACACAATTTTGTCATAAATCCATCTGTGTCCTTAGTTGAATATTCACATAGACCAAGGTGAGCGATACAGGCTCTTTAGAGCCTCTAGTAAAATTGTATTTTGCAAGAATCATAACTTGTCGTGTGTTCTTAGCGTATGCATTTAACCGAACAAATTCTTAAATTATCCAATGACTCACTTGTAAATTTTATTTTTGTGTCCTGTGGTTGTTATGACTGTTTTGTGTTACGTCATGACGTCATAAGTATAAATTTATCAAGATTTTTTTATATTGACCAGCAATATACAAACATATTATTAATTTGTATATTTTAACTAATTTGATTCGTTCAGGGATAGTCACATGTTAAACTATATAATCTTAGGTAGATAGAAAACGGCGAAAAGCAAATAGCATATTGCACAGCAAAAACACATATTGCACGGATATGATCGATTGTTTGAAGAACACAAATATGGTCGGAAATTAGTAATATAACAATTATAGCCTATTTATGAGGTCTTTACAGATGTATCGACCCAAAGAAGTATATCGATCTCGGACTTTGTCCTCAGTCAATATACTTCTTTCAGGTCCATATATCTTTGTATCGACCTCAAACAAAGGCTCTTCTTCTTCTTCTTCTTCTTCTTCTTCTTTTTCTTCTTCTTCTTCTTCTACCTCTTCTTAGGACAAAACGAAAATATTAATTTAAAAACAGGAACTTGTCTTTCCACTATAAATGCTCAGACTGATGTGAGCTTAGAATTTTTTTTACATTTATTTAAGGCATGACTGTATTAATTTTTCTGTCTATGAAGAAAATTACATTAAAAATGTGGTGCACACTGAATAATGCGCGTAGCGGGTTATTTTAAAAGCGGGACGTAAGATACCAAAGGGACAGTCAAACTCATAAATCTAAAACAAACTGACATCGCCATGGCTAAAAATAAAAAAGACAAACACAAAAACAATAGTACACATGACACAACATAGAAAACTAAATATAAAACAACACGAACCCCATCAAAAACTAGGAGTGATATCAGGTACTCCGGAAGGGTGAGCAGATCTTGCTCCACATGTGGCAACCGTCGTGTTGCTTATGTCATTACAAATCCGGTAAATAGTCTAATTCGGTAGGCCACATTCATGAAAGGGGAGGGGATTGTATTTACGACGCAAGGAACATATCCGATATCATTTGTGAAACGGTTATTCCATAACGGCCAACCAACTCGTGATGGCGTCCGTAAAATTTACGAAGGGTTGATTTCAACTTCACCATTTGGAACTCGTGGTTTAATAGCTTCCTTGTGACCAGTAACCCTCTATCAAGAAAAGTATGATAGGAAATGCAAGCACGGGTATATCGTATCAATTGGGAGAGATATACCCCGTATGTAGGTGCTGCTGGAATGTTGCTAGTTAGAAATGGAAAGTTCACAATTAGAAAGCTGAAATCATCTCTTTTGTCGTAAAGTTTTGTTTTCAACCGACCCTCATTGTCAATTTCTAGATGTAAGTCAAGATATGAAGCCGTCTTAACTGTATCTGTAGTATCCTTTATCTCCAATTCGATGGGATTGATGCATTCCACATAGTCACCAAATTTTGAATTTTTTAGTGAAAGAACGTCATCTATATAGCGGAAAGTAGAGTTAAAGGATACTGTTAACTTCTTATCTTTCTTCCTAAGAAGTTCCTACATTAAGTCAGCCTCATAATAATAAAGAAACAAGTCGGCAAGTAGAGGGGCACAGTTTGTTCCCATTGGGATGCCGACTGTCTGTTGAAAAACACAAACGTTCCCCGAACGTAACAAATATGTTGTCAATCAAGAAATCAAGCATCTTGATAATATCGGTTTCAGAGAGAATTTTTTGTTTGAATCAGAGTGATTCTTTACAAAGTAAGATTTATCCCTCCATGAGACAAGATATTTGTATCTACGTTGGCCATTAAGTGTGCACCACATTTTTTATGTTATTTCGAATAGACAAAAAAAATTACAGCCATTTCTTATAATTAAATTCAAAATTCAATTTTAAACCGGAGTAAATAATGTAAATACGTTGATGATGTTACTGTCACATGGTTAAATTATGTCTATTAGCTGATAAACAACAATGTCAGCCAATCAGAAGACGCGTTACATCCAAAATTAAATTATTTTAAAATGGATAAAATACTAGCTTATCAGTAAACTCTTGTTTGTAATCATTTTTATCGTACTTTTCAACGAAAATTGTAGAATGCTACACCATATGTAATATAATAGGATATTCGTTTTGTTTCTGCGTTTATAACTTCTTCACCAAACCTTGTGTTTTCTAAAAGTTGTATTCACCGAACTTTAATTGTATAACTTCAGGTTGCTTGGTAAAGGTGCATTTGGTGAAGTATACTATGGTCTACTAGCAGATGTTGCACATTCAGAAGTACCAACCCCAGTAGCAGTTAAGGTTTGTTCAAAAACTTGTAATACACGTAAGCGTATACATAAACATATACATACATGTGGATATACAACCGGTTATTGTTGACAATTAAAAGTGGTGTTCGTTGTTTGTTGTTGACTTATGTATACCATATGATATATGTTTTTGTTAATTGTTTTTTTTTTTGCACCTTTTAGAACTAGCTACGTAGTATCGAGATTACTAAACTTTAGGTCGTTAATTTTCTTACACCGACATGTACGTCACTTGGTGTTTGGTGGAAAGTTATGATTTTTATGACAAATATGGAAATGTTAGAAGTTTTTTTAAGTGTTTACATCAAGCATCAAGACGCAATTCATTTTATCTAATTTGTATATGTCATTGTGATTATCCTCAGCACGCTTATTAGAAAACATTCGTAATTATGATTTTTGAAAAGACAAGCAAATGACAATATTATATGTATATGCGAATGATAAATAGTTAGTCTAATTGCATTGCGAACGATATTATTGCCATCCAAAACAGTTGTATCCGATATATACATATTTATATTTATTGTTTTTTGTTGCTTTATTCCAAAATCCCCGGAAAATGGTAATATGCATTGCAAACCAGGAATAAAAATAGACCGAACGGAAAAAATGGCAGCAAAGAAAGTAAGACTTTGAAATCTTCGCATCTCAAGATGTTTTTGTTCTGCATTGTGTACTTCAGTGTTTCATTTTCGTGATTTCAGACATTACCTACATTATGTTCAGACCAAACAAAGTTGGATTTCTTTATGGAAGCCGTCATGTTAAGGTAAGTTGTTCGCGTAATTATTCAATTAAAAGACACTTTACTTTGTGTTTAATTTCTTTATAATGATCGTTCGGGATCCTAAGTGCACCTGAAAGACTGAATTGCATGAAAAACTAAATCTTACATATTGAGAAAAGACATTCTATAATGTGTTAATTACCGCCCTGACATAACATCATAATATACGTTGATTTTTTCCCCTCTCGTTTACTTTCTACGCATCCAAAAAGGAATATAATGAAGAGTTTCTCATTAACCCATTTTGCATTCAATCATGGACGCTTTTTAAGCTTGAATCAATATATTACACAATTATGCGCACATCGAAATGTTCTTTAATAGAATAATTCTTCATTTCGAAAGTCTTTTAGGGCAATAGTGAAAAAAATAAAGACGATATAAACTAGCAATATAACGGAAGTTGTGTTACATCAACTCTATTTCGTTTTTTCGACTAATGAGGTCGTTAATAAGGCACACTTTTGTTTACTGTTGCCCTTAAAAGCTTCCGTATTAAAGTTTTAAAATAATCTGCACATTTCTGTAACTCAGTTGTTTGTAGTCTTTCTATAAACCGAGGAATTATTCAACTCTCATTAAATAATATAGTACTACTTTTTTCGTCGACCAGGAATGCATGTCTCTGTCCAACATGACCTCGTTTTCCAGTGGCATTCCACAATTCCCGCCATCATCTTTGCTCTTCCATTTACAGGACCTACTTTTTGTATAATTTATTTATTTGTTGTCATTGATATTTGCCACTGGACGTAAAACAAACCACAGTTAATTCCCCCATGACACCTATACATTTGTGTTTAAAATGATACAGAACTTGATTATGGATAAAATATTTTTGAAATAATGATTAACCACACTGATTATTAGCTTTAGAGTGAAAGAAATATAAATGAACATGAAATATATTTTCAGCAAACTAAAGCATCCAAATATAGTTAAATTTATCGGGATTTCCATCGAAGGGTCGTCCATATTACTGGTTACCGAACTGATGGACGGTGGTGATTTACGTTCATACCTTAGATGTTTGCGAACTAAGCTACACGTAAGTGATAAGTAAAATACCCGATATAGTCTAGCATAAGTTATGTCTTATAAAATAGTGTACCGATTTAAGTACTAACGATCTATAACGACACAGAATACATAAACTGGGATTTAAACAAAATGTCGAATTAAATTTGTAGTTTTACATATCAAAATAGAGATTTTTGTTAATAAAAATTGAAATAAATGTTCTGATATCAGCGAGCAACGGTTAAAATATGTGGAAAAGCGATGTCTAGTTACATGAAAATGATATTTAAAACAAGAATGTTTATCCTTTTTAAAGCTGTAACTGAACCAAACGATGCACCAGAAGGGTGGCTTACAATAAAAAAAACAATCATAATAAAATTTCTGCAAATTAAATTTCGATAGCAAAATGAACGTTATAAAAAACTAAGCATATATTTGACTGGTATCAGCATTAAATTTGATGAGCATCAGGTTATTTTGTAAACTAATTCTAATTCTGTAGTTTATGGAAACTTTTCATTAATTGTTGCTATATTTTTTTGTAATTGATAAATTCATTTCCCGATACTATGAACATTGTAGGCTTTTGTTAAAATTTGCTAGTGATACATTATTTAAGCTAAAACAGACAACAGTTCTTATTTCATGACATGTAATACGAATCTGTTTTTAATCCCAGGACATAACAACCCAGGAGCTCGTTCTTCTTTGTATAGATGTTGCCACCGGTTGTCAATATTTAGAGGAACACGGGTGTATTCATAGGTAATTGTATGAAAATAGTCTTACTCTTCGAAAACATCATCTCACAAATGTCAGCAAGGACGGGCTTTAGAATTATCTTGTGAAAAATCGAACGAATTACACAAAAAAGTAAAACTAATATTAATAAAAAGTTATGACTTGTAGAAATCTCATCCCATTCGGCACACCTTGGATTGAGAGGCTGCTAATAAGGAAGCCCCCTCCCTTTTCTGAAGGAAAACAAGTTAAGTATATAGGGAATCACTGAGGAATGACTGACTTAAGTGGCAGTCGGTGGGCCCCAATTACGTATACAAGTTGCTTTATTCGCCACTGTATCTAACTTAAATTGGATCGAAAAATAAATATGAAGGTGTTAAAACGGTATCCAATGAAAGGCAATTTTCCATATCTATTCATTGACTGGATGTTTTTTGTATTGTTTACAGTACAGTAAAAGTAGTGCCATATTAATATTAACAATAATTGCATTTTACTGTAATTGATACATTTAAATCGGAACATCTCTGTTACAACCGTTTATATATGATATATTTATGATATATTTCTATTATGAAGTACTATATACGTTGAACCACAAACGTCAATATCATTCTATCGCGTAGTGGAATCAACTAACTTTGGATTTTTATAAATTATATATATAACTTATGGACTAGCTTAAATCTCGGTCTATCTCTGAAATTTATTCTTACATACTTTTGATTTTTTTAATAACCCTGTAGGCTAACATTGCCTATGTAAAATTGTAAAACTGTTTGCATGCAAAGTTATGTGACGTATAAAAATTTCTGACGTCAGACACTCAAAGTATTCGTAGATAGTAGATGTGTTCTGTTAAATTGTTCCTTTTGAAATTGTTATACGATGATGACTGATGTACGCATGTTTGGACTATTTTGTTTATTGTGTCTGTTTGTTTAACGCATCAGTGTAAATACACGGATTTTGATGAGACTGTCATTATAAAGTGAGAGGGTTAGCGCTATAGAACCAGGTTTAATCCACCATTTTCTACATTTGAAAATGCCTGTACCAAGTCAGGAATATGACAGTTCTCGTCCATTCGGTTTTGATGCGTTTTGTTATTTGATTTTGCCATGTGATTATGGACTTTCCGAATTGATTTTCCTCTAAGTTCAGCATTTTTGTGATTTTACTTTTTATTAATTATATAAGTTTTTTTCACAAGTTGCATACAATTGATTTTATTTGTTGAGTCAATTAGAGTATCGGTAATGTAAAACGCTGCATCTGACCCATTTCGACAAAAGTAAAATCACAAACAAACCAAACTCTGAGGAAATTCAAAACGGAAAGTCCCTTATCAAATGACAAAATTAAAAATTCATACACAATAAATGAATGGCTAACAACTGTCAGATTCTTGATTTGGTACAGACATTTCCTTATGTAAAAAATGATGGACACAAACCTAAATACAAGTTCATCAGCTTAATTTATGTACAAATACTATACATTCTAACTTAATTTTTGATATAAATCTAAATCGAATGTAGTCTAGATACGTTGCAAGTGGATTTATTAGAACCTCTAAAAATCTGCGATCTTTTTGTAAATTAAAATGTACACCATCTTGACATATTCTGTTATGCACTCTCTGCATGTGTTTTGTAATACAGTAGCCAGCAAAACAACCAACATCCGTCTATGGTTTATCGTACTAGATGGAATTCCATCCTCAATGTTATACTGTACAACTCAATCGATAGAATTCAATTGTAATCGACATATTATTTATTTGTATATTGACAACCGATATTTTAATGATTATATTTCAGTTGATGTGCATGTGTATTTTGATTGCATTTTTTAAATTACAGAGACCTTGCAACGAGAAATTGTCTTTTGTCAGAGAAAGGTTCCAGGAAAATAGTAAAAGTCGGCGATTTTGGGATGAGCCGATTAACTGGAAGGTAGATTATTATTATTTTCTTTATTGTTTAAATAAAAGGTGTCGTTTTTCCATAGGTCGATTGAAAATGTGAACCTGGTATTGTGTTACAACTTTTTAAAAAATACGTTACATTTCCAAGCAATCAGTTTCTGTCAATATGGATAGCATGTACTAAATACTCATACTGAACTTTGAAGCCATTGATTATTTCAGAACAAATTACTACAGGAAGAAAGGTACGGCTTTAGTTCCTGTAAAATGGATGTCTCCAGAGGCTTTCATCGACGGAGTTTTCACATCAAAGACCGATGTTTGGTAAGTATTGGTTTTAAAGTACTAGAAGACAAAGGTTTAAGGATTGCAGTCTGGCTATTCTATTTCATTTTTGTATGTGCGCGAGTGATGAATTGAAGCACCATATCCCTCAATTTAAATTATGATTAAATTGCAATGCTGATAGAAACATACTAAGTCTTATAACTGTTTTCAAAACCTGATTGATTACGCTCCTAGGACTAGTTGCAATTAATATTCAATTGGTTTCTTTTAATTAAGGGAAATAAAGTGCATTTAGGCGATAGTGTCATACCGATATCGAAATTTCACTACATCAACGACATCTTTCGACTTAACCGGAATCTAAGGATATGCACTCGCTAGTTATGTGTTACATTATACTGGTCAGCCAATTCATGGTGTTACTATAAACCTGATGATGTGGATAATCCATATATATACATATATATTGTTTTATTGGTGTTACATGTATAGTCCTTGAAAATGTCAAATATATGGCTTCAATATAACAAAAAAGAAAACGATGGGTCAACAATCTCAGGCAAATCATTGCTAGGCAAATCATTATAGTAGTCAGAAACAGTGAACAATCTTAATAACTGGAACATTTATAATCCATGTATACGTATGTCATACACTTATCCTCCACTGTCTAAATCTTGATATATATCAAGATATGAACATAACCGTCTCCATTTAATTATTTTATTACTAGTTCAACGGGATAAATTCAACCGGCATAAATCCAGGTTTGAATAATTCAATAAGAGTACATCATTCATCAAGCATAATTCGAAAAATCATTTTACGAATGATTTAATGAATGATTTAATGATTGAATTGAAGAAGACTTTCTATGAAACATTTAAAAATGCAAAACAGCAACATGTGAAAGTTGCATGCGTTCCAACACAGTCTTGCATTGAAAGCTATCATACGAAAATCAATATCCATCTAGTATTAGGAAGCTGATGCTTAATAACAAGTTATCATCCTAAATATGCATGTAGTATTGGGTGCTATAAACAGTTTCGTATAAAAAAACTAGGGGTTATCCCCCGACTAAAAATAACCATGGAGGGAAACCCTTGTTTATTGACTTAATTGGTGAAAAGGTATCATGTTTTTTGTATTAAATTGTAAAAAATAGTTACTTAGCTTTCAATTTAAACAGGTTGAATGATTGAAATAGTTTAAAAATTATATTGAATATTATTGTTTTGAGTATAACACTATAAACATCCTGTTTTATAGGCAATGAAAAATGAACTTTTTTATGCAGCTACTGTAGCTCTATTCGGAGCAGGGGACCGTACCCTGAAACAAAATATTTTGGAAAATCCGGGTTTAAACCTATAAATAAAGGCAACAGTAGTATACCGCTGTTCAAAACTCATAAATCCATGGACAAAAAACAAAATCGGGATAACAAACTAAAACCGAGGGAAACGCATTAAATATAAGAGGAGAACAACGACATAACACTAAAATGTAACACATTTAGACAAAATCCCACGAGAATAACAAATATAACATATATATATAACATCAAAACCAAATACATGAATTTGGGATAGACAAGTACCGCGACACGTCTATCGCAATGTGAATTTACACTCAAAAATAAGAGAAAACAACCGACACAACGTTATAATGTAATACACACAGAAACGAACTATAATATAACAATGACCATATTCCTGACTTGGTACAGGGCATTTTTAAAGGAAAAAATGGTGGGTTGAACCTGGTTTTGTGGCATGCCAAACCTCGCACTTTTATGGCCATGTGAAATATAACATCAAAATGACAACACAGGACTACAATATAAATAAATTGGAGAACACAATTGACAAAGAATCACACGAACAACAGCCAACAAAAGGCAACAAGTTCAAAATTTTAATACGCCAGAAGTGTATTTTGTCCACACAAGACCTATGTGTGACGCACAGATACAAAAGTTTGAAAGCCGAAACGAGTACAAAGTTAAACAGCATCGAGGACCAAAAGATCAAAAAGGTTGTGCCAAAAACGGCAAGGGTTTTCTGTTAAGTTACCAGAAAATCCCTATAATTTAGAGTAATTTATACTTTTGCAAACAGTAAATTTAATAAAATGAATATTCAAAAGATGTACATGATAAAGCTGAAGTATTAACTAATTACAGGAAACAACTGAAATACATTTGCATATTAATTTAGGCATAAAATCTGGGTTTAAACCTATAAATTTAATACAGTTTTGATTATGAAAAATGTGCACGTATCATGTCTTCATGGGTATGAATATGACATGATTTCAGTTTTTTTCCCCATGTACTTTGGATGGATTTTTTTCAATATAATAAAAGTACACTATATATTTATTTTATTAGAAACTAGAGAACATTCTGATTCAAGTGATATCTAGTTTTATACAAGTATCTTTATTAATCAGTCCACCACTAAGGGTCACTCATGCATTTTTTACATAAATAAGGCCGTTAGTTTTCTCGCTTGATTGTTTTACATTGTCTTATCGGGGCCTTTTGTAGCTGACTATATGCGGTATGGGCTTTGATCATTGTTGGAGGCCGTACGGTGACCTATAATTGTTAATGTTTGTGTCATTTTGGTCTTTTGTGGATAGTTGTCTCATTGGCAATCATACCACATCTTGTTTTTTATATGGTCCCTCAAAATATGGCGTCATAGAAAAAAACTCTTGATTGCAGCCTTAGTTATTAGAAGTTAAGTGTTCGCCTACACATCATAAGTATATAAGAACATTGCTAACGTTACCATGCAAAAATCATATTTGACAGATGACGAATAGGAAATGTTGGAAAACAATGAGTTCGCCGAATTCAATCATTGCTATTATTAATTTAGGCATATATACTAATACACAGTTTTCTAATAAAACTGAAAAATAGATATTGCTATGTCATTGATTCGTTATTTTGTTTTGTTTAGGAGTTACGGTGTTTTGTTATGGGAAGTGTTTTCGTTAGGGCATGTTCCCTATCCTGGAAAATCAAACGAAGAAGTCATGCAATTTGTGAAACATGGTGGACGACTGCCGAAACCAGAAATTTGCACCGAGAAAATGTAATGATTTAAATATGCTAGTTTAAGTTGAACTTTTTTCTTTACTGGTATAAATTTTTTCAGCATATATTTTTTCTCTTCTAGTTTGATAGTAAAATTATCTGAATCTTAACAATTGGATTGAGCAATAAAAATAAATAATACATATACATTGTAATATTACCTTAATAAAAATAATGTTGAAAAAATTTGGCGGGATTCTGTTTGTCAGAAATAAAGTGGTGTGCGTGAAGAAAGTTGATCCTTGAAAATCAATTCGTTCTTCTTAATATTATTTTTTTACTTGAATAGAACATTACACACAAAGCGTTGTGTGGGTAATAACTGTTTTTGTTTTTCATTTTGTATATAGATAAGACAGTTTTTACGTTTGAATGGTCTCTATCAATTTTTGTTGCCCTTTATAGCTTGTTCGGTGTCAGCCAATGCTCTGTGTTGAAGACCGTATATTGATCTATAATCGTTTACTTTTAAAAATTTTGTCTTGGATGGAGAGTTGTCTCATTGCCAATCATACCACATCTTTGATATCTAAGGATTGCAATTATCGTATTAAACACTGAATAAAGTGACATCATTTAATGTTATCTTGTATTAACCAGTCATAAATATTCAATTCCCGTCTAGATTTTTTTATAATTAATCCCAATGACATTGCGTGATTTTGATTGCAAATGTTTTCAGATGTTGTATTTAAACATTAAGACTGAAATTAATAAAAAAAAAAAACTAACAATAAAACACGACGAAATTAGTGAACAGTTTTAAGTGGGAGTAGAAAAGAGAATCTCTTCCTATTGATTCTAGGAAAAGGTAGGAACATTTTCAGAACCTACGTAACCAATAGTTCAAGTCTCCCTCATTTACGTCTAAATGGAGCTCGGAATGGATGACGCTCGGTTGAGACATACTATTTACAACATTAATCATTACATAGACTACACATAAATCATATAAGGGAACGTAATACTGTATCATTTATAAGTTGTCATGTTTAAATGAGACTGAGATTAAATAATTGTAAGCCCTGCCATTTAAATGCTCTTAATTTTCAGATATCAGCTTATGACCAATTGCTGGGCAGATGATTCTAGGTTGAGGCCAAATTTTACAACAATCAAAGAGAAATTAACCAGTATTGAACAGGTATATTGAACGTATATGAATTCAATAGATTCGACCGACAACAAAGTCTTATTCATGAGGGCTATGTGTATACAAATCTGCATAAATCAAGTGAAGTGACATAAAACCTTTTCAGTAACCCTCGCTGAATTAGGCAAAACTTTTTGTTGGTCCTTAATGCTCTTCAACTTCATTTGGCCTTTTAAATATTTTTTGATTCAAGCGTCACTGATGAGTCTTTAGTAGACGAAACGCGCTTCTGGCGTTAATATAAAATTTTAATCCTGGTATCTATGATGAGTTTATAAAGATTGAAAATTCATTCTGATTTTGGCTTTTCGATAAGATTGTTACACCACTGTCCCAGGTTAGGGGAAGGTTTGGATCCAGAAAAATAGTTTATCCGTACCACATTCTGTGCATGCCCTAAGTCAGAGGTCTGTTATTGAGGGGTTGTTTGTTTGTTGCAGTTTATATCATTTTTGTTTTGGTTTTATAGGGTGTGTTCGGTGTGTTCTTGTTTTGTACTGTAAAACAACAGTCCTAGGTTAAGGATGGATCGGCGCTATCTAACTCGTTTAACCCGCCACATTATGTATGGGCCTTTCCCAAGTCAGGAGACTGTAAATAAATAATAGTTTTCTGTTGGTGATGTATAGTATGTTGTTTTTCGTTCATTATTTTGTCAATAAATTAGGCCACTAATTTATTCGTTTGAATTGTTTTATATTTGTCGTTTAGAAGTTTTTTTATAGCTGACATTACGGTATGGACTTTGTTTATTGTTTAAAGTCGATGAGAGTGGTCTTTTTGGCAATCATCACACGAATTATCTTTATAGATATCAAGGTAAAGTGATAATGCATTTTTCTGAATTGTCTTTGTTTGTTGATGGAAATGTTTGTTTTCTGAAAATCAAGATCATAAAAATGGTTTACGTGTAAACTACAAGAAAACATATAATCAATTTTTTGAATTTTCTTATATAATATAACCTTTGTTTTATCTTTCAGTGTGATAACAACAGTACCTCTAATCCGTATTTGTCAGTCCCCTGTTGACACAGAAGCACAATTATATATAAAATTCAAAAACAGAACCAATAAGGTCGGACCTATGAATGTACATTATGTTATGAACTAGTCATGTCATGATTGAATTTGATTGATTATGTGATTGATTATTTGAAATGTAGATACTTCCATTGACTATAGCTATCTTGTACATAAGCCATTGGTTGATAGTCAAACAACACACAAACTATGACTTTGTTCCATTGATACATTTTGTTTTATTTTAAGTATTTACAATATTAAAAAGTTAGTAAATTTGTACATGATATGCCTGTTTATTACTAAAACCCTGAATTGAAGGTTTTCAATCATATTCCATTAAATCTGTTTCGCATGTTAGTACATTACTGGTGATAAGTCGAGTTCTGTAGCTATATATTCAACAATTTTTTATTTTGATTTTTTTTCTTTGTATAGTGTTATAATTATTACTATAATTATATATCATAAAGTCATTATAAAAGAAATTATACAATTTAATAGACGAATGGATGCTTTTAAATAGAGTATAAATACAACTAAAATTGTCATGATTCCATACTAAATATGGCTGTCTTTTATTTGCAGTCTTATACGTATCGAATGATGGTCTTATGACTGTCCCAAATTTTATCATAAGACATGTCTTAGAACACGTCTTAAGATATCAATAGATATAGGAAGATGTGGTGTGAGTGCCAATGAGACAACTCTACATCCAAATAACAATTTAAAAAAAAAGTAAACCATTATAGATATCAAGTTTGTAATCAGAATTTTAAATGACCCTCCTCGACTTTCGTACTTACATGTATCAACGATCCCCTGTATCATAACTGACAGTTGGATCGAAACCTCAACTGCTGTTGTTATTCCTAATTCATTTTACACAACATTTATGGATTTAACATGCTACTATATTAATTACCAGCCGTTGATGTAATACAACCTAGACAATTAAAGTCAATAAAATTACAATAGAATTGTAAAAAAACATGTCCTTTTTCTTTTCATATGTTCAAATTAGAGTTAAACAAATTTAGAAATAGCACTTATCATCCAGGGTTTCTGCAGGAACGTGTTTGCCGCCTGGCTGATTTCATTCCACCGACATTTTGCAGCTTCATTTGAATACGGATTGGTAGGATCTATGATGTATGGCGCAGCATAGCTACAAATATATAAAAAAAAACATTTGTTCGATATTGGAAGATGTGGTATGAGTGCCAATGAGACAACTATTCGTCCATGTAAAAATTCATAAAAGTAAATCATTATATGTCAAGTTATGGCTTTCAACATGGAGCATTGGCTCACACCAAACAGCAAGCTATAAAGGGCCACAAAAAAAGTATTAGCGAAAAACCAATCAAACGGGGAAACAAACTTTTTAATCAACATAAATACGAGAAATAATATACACGTATGAATTACATAAACAGAGGGAAACCACTTTACATCAGATTTCTTACTTAGCACAGGTTCAAACATTTCCAGCGGGTTGATATTAAACGTTTATAAGATGTTTATTGTTGGTGTGGGAGTCTAATCAGGCAAAATTTCTACTGAACTGCTTTAAGCAAGACACAAAGTATTGTTAAGATGTATGCAAAGAAATTTATTGTATCAACTTAGATCTTGTAAGGTGAATGCTAAATTTTAGTCTTCTTTTTTTCATGACTTTATTTTGCGCAAAAAAGCAGATACAAAATTAAAAACCAATTGTTCAGAGAACAATTGAAGGTCTTTCCACTAGTGAAGATCTATTTTGATATTGAAATATGAAAAATCAGTTTAAAATGTTAGTTCCTATGGCTTTGTGATGTATTAATATGAATTTAAAGCAAAGGTCAAAATATAGAACGTCCTATTAACCTATGACCTTGACCTAAATTTCAAGGTCACAAATCAAGGACCTTAAATCATAAGACCCTAGGTCTTTAATATGTTTGGTTAATGAGTAATACCACTTTACGCGTAATTCTAAATGTAAGATGGACAAAAACTCCAATTTATTGTATGCGCACCCTTTCAACCAAAATATACAAGTAAGGACATGTTGCAACTAACAATTTAGGAAAAAATATTTGTCAATATGTCATACAGTATTTGAAAATAAGTGAAAATAAGCCAAAATCAAATTTTAGAATATGACCTTGACCTTTGACCTTGACCTTATTTTCATTTTTTTGGACCAAGGATCTCAAATCAAGAGACCCTAGGTCTCTATCACTTATGGTTTACCAGTTAGAAACGCATATCACTTATATCAAATGCATAAGGGGAAATAACTCTCATATGGAGTCTCCAGATAGCTTCGGTCCAAATGAATTGCCTAATCCTGAAGAAGTAACGAGCAGTTTGGTAAAATAAATTTGTCGTAATCTTTTACGGTTGCGAAGGAGTAGTGGCCACAAGAAAAACAGTGTTTGGGAAGATAACTCTTACAACGTAAAGTATTTTGTTACGCAGTTGTAAATTTTAAAAGCGTATAAACTATACGACATCATATTCCAAATATCTAAGCGACATCTTTTGAAACATCAATACTACGCAAGAAAAAAATTTAGGCGAAAGAAAAAAAAAAAAAAAAATAAATAATAATCAGAACAAATACAATAGGTCTTTCCACGGAAAAGTGGAAAGACCTAATTATATAGTATTTAATGATCTATTCAGAATAATTGATTGTAAAATTACATCTCAACCCGTTATAAAGTGGATGGCTCATATATTATAGGAAAGTAAACGGTATACTAGTATATTGATGTAAAAGTGTAGGAAGAAAGCAAGAAACTCTGTAACATGTCCATGCAACACGAAACACAAATATCATTATGTCAAAGTATGAATCAATAAGATATTCAAAATCCTTCACACAATTGTGTTAAATCTTGCTCGTTGTAAAAGCGTTTTCAAAGCTTTTTAGATTAATCTCACAGTGAATCTGTATAGTTGCAAAACCTAACTTTTAAAAATATTTCTTTCGAAAGTTGAAATGTGCATCAACGACTTTTTTTAATTTTTTGATTCAGTCTGATAAACGGAGGAACGAATTTTTTTCTGCCTAAAAGCTGTTTAAGATAGAAAAATAGAAAAACAATAGTCCCAATTGGTAACAGGTCTTGTGCACGTTCACAGAGATCAGTATAGTCTAGTTTATTACTACAAAGGATGGTTAATACGCCACTGCTATGAACGTGTACATTGTAAATATACGTTGTAATCAAAATTCTGTTCAACAAATCTTAAATAGATATACCATATATTTGATGATCATTGTTCCTTTATGAATCTTTTTTCGAAAGGTTTAATAGACCTCTTTGATTTTCTTTTAGCAAACTATACCTTTGTTGAAACTCTCTGTTGTAAAACTCCCCGACGAATTCCACTCTAATGTGATTCGGAACAGCGATTGTTTCCATGACTTTTTTCAATGCATTTGTTAGCTTGAAATGTACAGGAGAACCGTCCTGACTCCACAGACGAATGACAAGTAATTCAATAGCAAAAGATGATGTAGAGTGCTACAAAGATAAAACAGTTTTAGCCATATCATTACCATTACCAGAATTTCTCTTTTTACTTTACTCTGATTTCTCTCAATATTTCAACGTGTTATCGGCTAACTTATTACATACATCATTGAACTTATAGACTAATTGGGACTGCCTGACATTTTCAAACACCCGTTTTTTTATATACAGATATAAGAAGATATGGTATGAGTGCCATTGAGGCAACTCGTCATCAAAGTTAAAATTTGTAAAAAGTTAACCTTTATATGTTAAAGAATGGCTTTTAATAAGGAGCCTTGGCTCACAACGCACAGTAAATAAGCTATAAAAGGCATCAAAATGTAAAGTGTGAAATCATTCAAACAGGAAAACGAACGTTCTAATCTACACAAAAAAACAAGAAACGATAAAAACCTATGAACCACATAAACAAACCCTAAAGAAATATATTTATGCTATCATTTATAAACAGTTATCGAGGCTGTCATAAGTCAATCATCCCCATTAGAATAGTCATACTTTAGCTAAACGTACTGATGTAGATTTAATGCTCAACACATACACATATGACGTCACAAAATGTGAACATACACCAAACAATTTACGGACAGATAGCGAGTTATATCAAGCATATTTACAAAATGTTCCTTGGTGTATGTTTGCTCGTATATAAAAAAATCAGATATTTTGAATATATAGATATAGGGAGATGGGCTTTGAGTGCCAATCAGTGCCAACCAGACAACTCTCTATCGAAGTCACATTTTATAAAAGTAAACCATGATAGGTCAAAAAGGTTTATTGTGGATAAGGATATTTGGCATTTTATACTGGCGATACAAATAATATGTATACCAAAAATAATGTAGGCAACGAAAACTCAGAATTAAACATATATTGCTTTTTATTTCATACTTCATGTCAAAGTCATTATTTGTTATTATAAAGGGATTCCAAAAAAACATTCAAAACTCACGAATAATGCAATGCCATAATAAAAAAAATTATCATTAATCGAAAATACTAAGAGAAGAAATTGCATTTCACAAAATAATAAGTGACAAAAACCAAAAACTGACGGGACGTCCTCGACTTTACCTTTTGAAAAGCTTAGCCCACTGTCAAGAAAAGTATGAGAGGATACTCTGGAATATACAAGTAGTATCAACTGGAAGATATGAGCTCCATATTCTAAGCAATTAGGACTTTGTGGTGAGCCAATTTCGCAGTGACAACCATACAATTCTAAAGAGTTAATTGACGATACCTGAATAGACTCATTCTTCCAATACTTTACGAATCTTATTAGCTTTTTCAGTTGCTCGGTTCTGTCTCTCTTGACAAATTCTCTCTGCCATTTGGTCAAAGAAGGGGTGTACATATTTCGTACTTCCTCTGATGCTATTCTCATTCGTGTATGGATACTCCTCAAATTAACTGAAAATCGAGTCTTGACATTATTTTCAAATGTGATAGTAACTCAATAATTAAGAAATGATTCTTTTATGCCCTCCTTTATGCTCATTTCAAATTTGGTAGGTATGATATATATCAATAACTAAATACCGAACATAAGCGAGATGTTAAATGTTGACAAATACAATGCCTACCCGTAATAAAATGAGCATAGCTCATGACATGATATAATTATTTTGATTTTAATAAGACAATTTTTTAACATTTGCACTTCGATGGAACATATAATACACACGAAAGTCATCTATTTTGATTTGATGTAGAAAAAAATGTTATAGAAAATCAACAGTTTCACGACAAAAAAATTAACAGATATATTTAAACTTACTTTTAGAATGGTTTCATTTAATTTCCTAGCGATCAACACCAACAAAAATGTTAATGTTAATATCCGGTGTTGTTCAAAATTCTATTGACATTGAATTTGCAATTGTGACGTCAATCACTTGTAGCCCAGATTTCATTGAAATTAAAACATTGCTTTGTATCAAAAGGCAAAGAAGAACGTCATATTAGAATAATTATTTCTTTAAAGAAATGTAAAAACTTTTTACAATCTAATTATTTCTCATTATATGTAGACGATTGTCCTTACCAAGATCTCCGAAGTTAACAGCTGGTAAAAGGTCAACACTAATAACATGGCTATGACCAGTCCCTGATTCTCTACACACAGTTTCGAAAGAGACAGCTCTTTGATGTACCTGCACATTCTGGTATTTTCCAATAATGACACCTTTTATATGAGCCAAGATTTCCTTTAAGTCATTGTTCAGATGATCCACAGACTGATACCGGCTTCTTGACAACAAAAACACTAAATCCACATCTGACTTCCCTTTAATAGCCGTTCCCTTTGCTGTAGATCCAGTCTGAATATAGAAGGATTTTGTTGTAGTGGACAGCAGCTCAGTGATTTTTATAATTACGCATGGGGTAGGGGCGTGATCCATCTGTTTTAGATATTAAGCGGTAATTATACTATTCCTGTGATCAGAAATATGTTCTGTGCGTAAGATGTTGACAAGTTTAACTCTAAAAGAGTAAAAATGCTAAATTCCGGAATGGTTTCACTGCTTGTGAATGCCTCGAAGTCATACTTTAAGTATGTTTCCATCCTATATCAAAATGTAGGAATTTTCCCGCTACATTCAGTTAGAAAACAGATATATGGTAGGTATTTTGTGAAAATGAATCTTGAGGTTTTACGTAAGGTTTAATGTCCAGAAATCCGGTAAAGAAAGTGAATGGTTAACGTACCGGTACGTATGCGTTCTTTTGTGAGGTGTACATGTACGTGTTGGTGTAAGGTTCAAATATTATATCGAGGTGCATAGTATAAGGATTGCGTTATAATTTTTAGGTAAATAACGACCAGTTTTAATCTATAGATAAGGATGCTATTTATGTGGTGTGATTTCGGTTTCGACATTTTCCCTTTGTATGTAATGTGTATACCTAAAACAATACAGTTTGTAGCTAAACGTGCAACCATTTTACCTGTATTTAAGTGGTTTTTTTTATTTAAGAATTGAATGTTTCTTTTTGTAAATTTATTGGGGTGTAAAAGCGTTGACCGAAGTACATTTTGTATGAAGCGCTTCATTCTAAAAATGTACGGACGGTCAAGCTTTTACAGCCCTATAAAGTTACAAAAAGAAGCATTCAATACTTATAATTGCATGTTTTAGCTAGGATCATGAAAACACGATGTTTTTTATCAAGTTTTATTTAATTCATCTGTGCATTTTATTGTGAGACCTCGTGTCATCATGAATGATAAATTTTATTGTCTAATGCAATTGCTTACGGAATAACATGTGATGTGCAGTTAGCCAATCAGAATAACGTATTATAATGTAACATACATCTAATGTAATTATTCTGAAATATAGCAATATTACCTCTTATTTCTTTTTATTTAGGGTTTATGATTTTTTATTTAGGGTTTATGATTTTATATTTGTTTATGTAATGCTTAATATACTTGTATGCAACCACATCAGATCAATAAGGTATGAAGGTCCTTGTGAAAACGTTTTGTTTCATTCTTCATGAAATACAATAATCAGGAATAAAGATAAACAAAAATAACGAAGTCTTGTGAACTGGTAGCTAAATTTAAAATAGGTATTTATTTAGCTATATATTTAGAATATATCAACAAAGGTCTAAGAGGTTCTAAACACCAGAATCTAACATACGAACACATAACAGGTTTAAATCTTCAAAAAAAACCAAAACATAACGGCTGATGGTTTTGTGTTTCTTTGATACTGTACTCATACATCTCGTCATTGTGTTATTGTTTTATTGTAATATTTTGTATTCATTGTCTTCATTTGTAACTAATTGTCGTCAATATCATGAAATGTTATGCGACTCTCAAACAAGAATTAGCTAGCTGTTGAACCACAATTTTCTACACAAGAAATTGCCTTAAAAAATTAAGGAATAGGACAGATGTTATTCATTTGTCTGATGTGCTTTAGCTTTTGATTTTACCATTTGATTTTAGACTCTCGTTTTAAATTTTTTCCTTGAAGTTCGGATGTTTATCTCAGATGCCAAAAAGCGTGAAATGTTTCAGTAGTGTATTTTTGATATTATTCATTATTTTCAAGTTAAAAGCCATGTGACAAAGAACACTTATAAGATATTATCAATGAATAAATTATGTTATCTGAAAGAAGTTTCTTCTTATGCTATATCTATTATCCCTGTCCTACTCAGTGGTCTATAGTAAGTCTAGATATGACATAATAATGTTGAATAATAAAAAAGTTAAATAATACTTATAATTGCATTATTCTGCACTATTCATTGTGATCAAATTATGACGACTAGATTATTCGGGAAGACATTTGCAAAAACACATATTTGTTTGAAACGTTAAAGATATACTGACAGCATATTTTGAATGTTTTTAAGTAATTGTTCTCAACCATTTTTTTTTATCTTGTCATTTATCTGGTCGGTATTTTCCCTGTATGTTATGCTTTAAAAATTCACTGATACTCTTAATGACCCGTTTACAGACAGTTCTATATGCATCATCCGTTTGAATATGCTCTCTAATGAAGATTTCTAAGTCACGTTCGTTTCGGATAGAATTTATTGAAACATTTGCCATTGCCATTTTTTACGTGATTTGTTTCGATAGATCTACAATACAATGTACCAAGTACAGCAACTGATAATACACAAAAGTAGTTTAAGTGGATACGTGTCAATTATCTAACCTTGATATTGAATTTTTCGTAAAGCAGATGTAATTCAAGTTTTAGTTTCGATTTGGTTTAATATTACTGTAAAATGTTAACAAGTTAAAAAAAAGTTCATCCCGAGGCGCTTAAGGGAAAAAAGAAAGACATAAATTAGTCCGAGTCAGAATAAGATAAACCAATTTTTACAAGATGAGTAAATACAGTTTTGTTATTTATTTGTATTTCATCTGAAAATTCACCAAGCATTGTGATACATAAATATATAGATAATTTATAATACATGTATTGATATAGAATTTTTCAATAACAGTCAAAAATTAAAAAGTTAGATATGCTAGTTAGAATTTTTATAAATTTTCTACTTGATCATACACATCCTTTATCACTCTGGATTATAATACCTGAATATGCTGATAAGGTTAAAGATGGCACCAGCCTTCTCCTCTAGCCACATGCACCACTGACTATACAATGATGTTGAACATGAGAGGCCACCAGAGATTATTAACAGATAAGGGTCAGACATGACATATTGGACAGAATCACATGATACATGTCAACCAAAGTCAAGGGGATATAATTCAAATACAATCGAAAAAATACAAGTATATCAATATTTATATATATAACAATATCAATAAACATAGACAGTACTTTTAAGATGCACACGAATCTCTTTCCAGTTGTGATGAGCATTAACATAATAGTATTATTAATTATACATGAATTATTATAAAGCCTTAATTAAGTATTAAATAAAAAAATTCTCCTCACATGTGAACTAAGTTTTAATTAATTCCTATTTACTATCAAATTTCTCTATTGCTTTAGGGGAGGAAGATATTTTTCTATTCAGAAGGAATTTCTAATCATAGCTATGCCACCTGTAAGAACCTGTAATGAAGTATCAAAGCGACATGTTTAAATGTAATATTTAACCAGAATAGTGAATAAGTTTAGGGAAACATCATAAGACTCTGATCCAAAAACAATATTTTCCACATCAAATATTAAAGTTGAATTATTTTCAACTAGAAAAAGTGCTGTAATATCTAACCACAAATTTCTAACTAGGGTAGAATCCCCAAAAAGGTGACTTATAGTTTCTTAAGTGTCATTACAGAAACTACATAAGTTAGTTTCTTTTAACCCATATTTCTGCAATAATGCATTTGTAGCGAGCGTTCTATGTAAAATTTTAAATTTGAAGAAACTAAATTTGTTGTTTTTAGTGCAACAAAAGGGTAAACTATTAATGAAATCCCAATTTTCTATATGAATGCCTAGTTCCTTACACATTTTGTCTTCTTGTTTTATAGGACGTTCTGTATACATTGACAAAATTGTTTTATAAAAGAACTGACAGGACTTTTTATTGTTTTTTATAAATTCAAATTTATTGTTAGATATGTGCGTAATCTTCTCTGAAGTAGTGATTAGATCTGTCCAGTCTTTTGATATCAGTATGAAGTAAAGAATGGTATTCCAAGAAATTGATATTAAGATTATATGTTTTGCAGAATTCTTTTCAAGTAAAAAAATACTGTTTTCATCAAGTAAATCACCTACAAAGAAAACTCCTGATTCAACCCACCTCTGGTAAAATACAGTTTTATTATTAATTTTCAAACTCTTGTAAAGCCATATGGATTGTTTCATGATCCCTTCAGCAGTGACATTAGTGACAGTGTTTAGGATATTCCAGTTTAGTGAAATATCTTCCCAAAATATTACAATTTGAAGAAATCTTTTGGATACCATCAGGGGTTATCAACCATATTTTGTCTGCTCCTAATCTGTTGTATTGATCTATTAACAATGATTTACTTGTAGATATATTCAAGGGGTGTAACAGTTTATTTATCCATGCCATCTTTAGTGAATAACAAAAAGATCTTATATCTGGCATTTTCAACCCCCTATTTTCAAATCCCTATCACAACGTTTCTTTTAATCTTGTCTGGAATATCTTGAAATATTTTATTTTATCATCAGGCGGGTTTGGCAAAACTGTCAAAGATTGAATTAGAAAAGGTAGAGCTAGTGATTTAATTACAGTGATCTTTCTTTCCTATATGTGTTAAATCTCTATAAACCCAGGACTTGAGTAAGCTCTGTATTTTTTTATTTTCTTTCTACAAAATTTACAAGCGTTTTATTTTCACTGAACAGATAAAATTTTATTCCTAAAAGTTTAAATTTTCCTGAATAATTGCAGTTCAAATTTCTTGTAGTTGTTAGTTTATCTTTTGAGTGAATCTTTGCCCCAATCCATACGGATTCAGGTTTATCACAGTTAGTCCTAGGTCCCGCACACTCAGAAATTTTTCTAAAGTATAGAAACATTTTCTAACGATTCTTCATCCTCGTCTAATATGAGACATAAGTCATCTGCATACTTAACTATTTACACCACTGGGTCGATGCCACTGCTGGTGGACGTTTCATCCCCGATGGTATCACCAGCCCAGTAGTCAACACTTAGGTGTTGACATGAATATCAACAATGTTGTCATTTTTATAAATTTCCTGTTTTCAAAACTTTGAATTTTTCTAAAAACTAATGATTTTCTTATCCCAGGCATAGATTACCTTAGCCGTATGTGGCACAACTTTTTGTAATTTTGGATTCCAATGCTCTTCAACTTTGTACTTGTTTGGTTTTATAGATATTTTGATATGAGCGTCACTGATGAGTCTTATGTAGACGAAATGCGCGTCTGGCGTATTAAATTATAATCCTGGTACCTTTGATAACTATTAGTAGATACTCAGAATCATTTATTTTCATACCATTTATATCTGGGTTATTTTTATTACTGCAGCGCTCATAAGTTCTGAAGATAATGTAAAGAGATAAGGAGATAAAGGATCACCTTGTCTAACAACCCGACCAATATTAAAAAATTGAGAGCAATGTCAATTATTTAAAACACAGCTCTGAGATTCCGAATATATTGTCTTAAGCTATCTACAAACAATAGACCCAAATCCGAAAAAAGACAAAGCCAAGTCTGTAAATGACCACTCAAGAGTATCAAAAGCTTTCCCAAAGTCTAAAAAAGTTAAAGACCTAGTAGATTAGCATCTTCTGCCTTTTTTCCCCATAATGTCAAAAATAAGCCTGGTACATTCCCCAATATACTTTCACTTTATGAAACCTTGCTGGGTTTCACTAATCATATCCCCGAGAAAATGTTTCATTCTATTTGCTTATGCAGCTGATGCAATTTTTGTATCAACATTTAATAAAGTGATAGGTCTACAGTTATTTAATTAACATTTTGATTAACCCTCTTTTGAAATGCATGTTACTACTCCTTATTTCTGACTAACCGAAAAAGGTCCAGTTTGTAAGATATAATTAATAAACTCATCATAATTACCAGGACTAAATTTTGTATATACGTCAGACGAACGTTTCGTCTACAAAAGACTCATAAAAGATTTTATAATAAATTCATGGAGGTCTATCAAAAAGAATATTTAACATTCTGTTGTAAATCCATCCATCCCTGCAATTTTACCATGTTTCACATTTTCCCATGTTTTTAAGCATTCATTAGCATTCAAATTACCCTCTGCCTGTAACCTCTGTTCATCAGAAAGTTTGCGGATAAAGGGATTATTTTCATCAAAAAAATGATTGTTATGTTCTTGATGAAGAATAGGATTTGTTGAGAAGTACAACTTTTCATTAAATGATTTTTGTTTTTCTAAAATTTCACTTTGATTGAAAATTTCTCCTCTCTATTATTCTTAATTAATTTTGGAATTATCATCTCATAATTTCTTTTTTCAAGATAACAAAAATAGTTAGTACATTTTTCACCTTCTGCTACCCATCTTCCATTTGCTCTTGCCATAATACCAGTTCCTATTTTCTCTCTGTGTTGAACAAGTTCATCTTCTAAAATTTAAATTTCTGAATTTTATAATTTTGAGGGATCTATTCCATAATTTTCAAGTAATTTAGCTAACTTGAGTTCTAAATCATTTTTAGTTTTTGTGTTTTTCTTTTTTTTTATTTAACTGGCAGATAATATATCATTATCTTATCATCATACATTTTAAGAGTTCCCAAAAACATGTACGGGTTTACTTATAGTTCTGTTTCTTGGTCATTCCCAGGCAGAGAGTATTAATTTATAGTTTCCCTAATGCAATTTTTTATTTCAGTTACATAGACCATTTCATGTAGTAAGCTATTGTTAAATTTCCATGCGCCTTTACAATCAATTTGATTGTAAAAATTGTAAGGTCAGGTACACTGGAAAATGATCAGACCTGGAACTTATATACTTGTCTACATTTTTTACAAATGGTTTAAAATCAGATGAAATCAAAAAGTATTCCAAACGGCTTTGCTTAAGCTCAGGTCCACGCCATGTAAAATCGTTTTGTATCCGGATTTAATGCTCGCCATAGATCAACACAGTCCAGGGACTCTATCATATCTAAAGATGTATGATGTGCTCTTATGTTGTTTTTAGCACTATAATTTGAGTAAATACAGTTGTTGTATATAATTGTTGAAACGTTTTATCATTAATGTTTTTCCCTCAGCGGGATTTGAACCTAAACTTTTGATAACCTACATAACCAATCGCTTAAACAGAAAGATATGAACAAATGGAATTAAAAATCAAACAAAATCAGATTACATGACAAGGTTCATTCTTTTGATGTGTTTAAGTTTTTACTTTTGCCATTTAATTAGGAACCTTCCTGTTTGAATATTCCTCGGAGTTCAGTATTGTTGGGATTTGACTGTTTCCATTGCTGCAAACGTTTTTAACAAAAGAACTAATTAACACACCACAGAAATGTATAGGTGTATAACCATCATTGATTTCCCCTATTAGTTTTTTTGTTTTGCACTTTCCAAAAAAATGTGCAGAATTTATCTTTGTTCAAATAAATTTAAATTACTCCCCTTATTTAACTATGTACAAGCTTTAGTGCAAAGAAACCTCAAGTTTACAAAATATTCTTTAGAAACCTTAAATAAAAAAAATAATGGTGCTTTGAAATACTCAAGACATATGTTCAATAATCAGAAATGTATACTGCAATAAAATGTAGGACTAATTACCTACAACTGTCAAATTCAAGGAAACATATTTTTTTCGACCTATTTTCGTATACAACCGGATGTAACGTACCATGATTTGGTGGCATTACACCTAAAAGGTTAGATAAATTGATTAGCTCGTTTGTTTCCCGGCTATATATATATATATCAAATACGGAATACCATTACTTTACACTATACTAGCATTGTTTTGCAAGGTCCGGACAGTATGAGACGTTAAATCTAAACTGACCTTAAAATATGATACAAAATGTTATATAAACACATGTACTGTAAAGGTGTAATACCACCAAATCATGGTATGTCACATCCGGTTGTATACGAAAGTAGGTCTAAAAAAATATTCCATTGAATTTGACCGTTGTAGGTAATCAATCCTACATTTTATTGAAGTAAAACTATTTCTGTGTCATAAACATATGTCTTGTGTATTTCTAAACACCATTATTTTTTATTTGTGTTTTCTTCAGAAAATTTTGTAATCTTGAGGTCACATGGTGACTAAACCTTGTGCACACATAGAATAAGGGCAGAAATTTGATTGGTTAACTTCAAATGATGGTTATTTCCTATATGCAATGAAATGTTATGTGAAAATTTTTCTATAGAACTGGACAGGATAAAACTTTACTCATGCCAAGTATTTCTTTATTTGAAACAAAGATAAATTCTGAAAAATATTTTGAAAAGTGCAAATTTAACAAAGACTAATAGGGGAAAATCAATGGTGGTATTACACCTAATATGGGAAGCTGTACATGCACCTATGGCCTTGTGAGTATTCTAATGTGTTAAAATTTCTTGCTATTTAAGTGAAATAATACAAAAAATGAAATATTCTGAGTGGATTGAGTCTCCAAAACACATTTTATGAGAAAATTGTCTTGAAATAAGCCTGTACCATGAATAATCAGTTGACAGAACAAGCCATACTAAGTGCATATATTTTTTTTTGGAGGGGATGGTTATTTCTTATATTTTGCTATGATATAACATTTTCCTAGGTAATATACTTAAATAGATATATAGTTATAAGTAGATGAAATTATTTCTAATGTTGCAACGACAAGTTATTCTTTAAAGGAGAAGAATTTTATGTCCCTCTTTGGAACGCGGGGTAAATTTAATTTTTACGTAAGGACTTATTGAAACCTCCTTGGAGACAGTAAACTTTTATATGGATTGTTCATTTTGCTTAAATGCTTCAATTACTCATTTCTTATATCATTTCTATCATAAATGAGTGAAAGTTACCCCATTATTTTTATTTATTGTCCTGAAAAGTTGAAATTTTGAGGAAATAAGAGGTATAAATTGACCCAAAGAGACCTTACAAAGAAGACAAAGAGGTTCATAAGTGGTATTTATCTTCCTAAAATCCTCTTGTGTATCATATTCAACTGTTTGTAGGCAGATAAGATAGATAGTTGATCATTTAATGGTCCACACTCCATTCTATCTTGATGCGACTTGGTTTGGATTTGTCGCAGAAATTTTGCTTGAATCGCTGTAGATGTCGTCTTTCATTATACTAGATTTTTCTCAAACTATTGAACTGATTATGACAAAACTTGACAGAAATGCTTGAAATAACCAGTATAACAAAGGAAAAAAGTCTCATTCAGTTTATTGAACTAAAAGGTCTTCTTTAGGTGTAATACCACCAAATCATGGTATGTCACATCCGGTTGTATACGAAAGTAGGTCCAAAAAAATATTCCCTTGAATTTGACCGTTGTAGGTAATTAATCCTACATTTTATTGAAGTAAAACTATTTCTGTGTCATAAACATATGTCTTGTGTATTTCTTAAAACCATTATTTTTTATTTGTGATTTCTACAGAAAATTTTGTATTCTTGAGGTTACATGGTGACTAAACCTTGTGCACACATAGAATAAGGGGAGAAATTTGATTGAATAACTTCCATAGAACTGGACAGGATAAAACTTTACTCATGTCAAGTATTTCTTTATTTTAAACAAAGATAAATTCTGCACAATTTTTTGAAAAGTGCAAATTTAACAAAGACTAATAGGGGAAAATCAATGGTGGTATTACACCTAAAAGGATAAGAGGCCAAATGTATTAACTTGTTATCGTCAATGTACATTCGTGTGATGTATTTGATCTTTTGATTTTGCCATTTGATTATGGTGTTTGCTTTTGAATTTTCCTCGGAGTTCAGTATCTTTGTGATTTCACTGTTTCCATTGCTGCAAACATTTGTAACGTGTAACAATATAAACAATTAACACACAAATACATGTGTATCAGATTTGTACAATGACTTAGACGTCCTACGTCTCTTGTTTGTACCTTAAGAAATGTTGGTTGTAAAATGTTAATATTTGGTTTATTTCGGTGTCTTATAACTGCACTTTGCATTTGCTGACATTTACGAATTTTGCAATTGTAATCCATGCATACGTCCGCGTTTAAGGACGAAGTTGCACAATTATGCTATTTCCTTTCCTGTAAGTAAATCTGAATATTCAGCTAGTAGTCTATTCATTTTTTAAATGCATCGTCTAAGTTTTATGTTGAATTAGAGATTTCCAATAAAACGACTTTACTCGACATAACCGACCTAACTCAACGTATTTCGTCCTACTGCATTGAAGCATGACGGAGGGGAGCATACACTGCATGCATGTTTTGCTCTTTTTACACGCATTGTTGGTGGAATATGCCTTCAGTTAAAATCAACCCAACTATTTTTTTTACTCTTTAAATATTTTGTCATTAAACTTTGAATGATTTTATTGACATAAATACTATAATGGAACAAGTAAATTAGCAACTTGTAATCAAACACACCCATCATTTCTTGTCATTTCACTTGACCCATATTTTAGTTCTTCTCACATGATGAATTTTAAAAACTACCAAGACGACATTTAGCATACAAATATTAAAATAACGAATTCCAAAGCGAGAAGGTTGACTTTTTATTGTTTTAAAAAGATTTAAAGTTTAAAGTAAATTCCAACACACCCGAATGTAAAAGGTGTACTCGACTTTTAAAAACAAAATAATATTTTTCTATAATTTAATTGAAGATAATTTGATGTGGGCAGAAATTTATATCAATGATATATTTTTCAAAAGTACTTTCTCTGCTTTACCTATACCAAATTATGGGGCGAGGTTTTTGTTAAAGTATACCTAAACTTGCATCCGAGGATACAGGGGTAGAGGGCGTACCTCCCCCCCTTTCGATCGCTAGATAAGTTTTAAAATCTCATGTTTTCCACAATATCATTTTTAGCGTATAATTGTCCAAATTGTTTTTTGCATCGCTTCGCTCGTCAGTATAAATTCAATTATCGAAAACTACACCCTCCGGCCATAGTCACGAACTGTATTGCACGAAAAAAAATCCTTAATTAAATGATTGTCGTTTGACTTTGATAAATACTTTTTAAAAACAACAATGTCTTAACGTTAGGCATCTCGCATGTGATTTAAAAGTTTAAGACTACAAACTGAATTAGATTTTTTCCCGTGATTTAGTAGCTCACTGAATACAGAAATGTGATACTGACGCGTAATCTAATGGACACATGGGCACTTCATAAAATCTGCCATACAATTATGACCATTAATGGTCCTACAGGTACTCTGTACGTTTGACATGACAAAAGTTCTCGCTTTTCTAGACTGTCTATACTATTTTTATTTCATAATTTGTGATATATACAAAAATCAAGGTGTATGATTTTGAATGATACAACTCTTCACAAGAGAACAAATGACAGAAATTTTAACAACTATAGTCCCAACGAAGGGGTTTCAACAATGAACAAAGCCCATACAGCATAGTCAGCTATAAGAGGCTCCAAATGAAAAATATAAAACAACAAAAGCTAACAGCCAAATCAATGTTAAAAAAACAAACAAACGATAAGCACTTAGTTAAAAGCTTCTGACTTGGGACAGTCACATTCGTACTAGGACAAGGGTGTAACAGTACAAAATCATCATTATAAACGGGATAATTATTCTTTATTTATTAGTTGTAGTTGTTTTAACGATAGTGTTCAGCAGCTGTGGATACTATCATTTCGGTACCTGTAGCTTATTTGGAAATACTAGAAATGGCTAGCTGTTTTTATGCTTCGTTTCAGTTTTACGAGTCAATCCCTTTCTATCTGTTTTAATTGTGATCATGATCATTTGATAAACATACTTCTATGATCTCCATTTGCTATAACTTGGATATTTATAAAAACTATGTATCATAGATATGCATGCGTAAAATAAGTTCTCGACATAAACTGGCTTAAATATAAAATAAGAATTAAGCCTCACGTTATACTTACGACGAAGAAGCCTCAAGCTATATATAATACATGTACTTACGACGAAGATTTAGCCTCAAGCTATAATAGTACTTATGATGATGATACTGATATATGTCTTATATCAAGCGACAAATATTACATATATATTGAGGATGATAAAAATTAATTATAATGATAAATACATATACCTTTTTAAACATGACCGACAATTAAGAGTCGCATTTTCATATGCTAGCTAACAAGAGAGCGTAACCACTATAAAGAAACACTTGTCTTTCTACGAGTAAACCAATACCTGCTCTTGCTCGTGAATGCATCATGCTTGGTGGAGAAGCCGAAAATACAGTCTTAAAGTCAATCGATCAGGGGGTTCAACAGAATAATTGAATTTGTATTCGAGGCTAGCCTGCTACCAGTCAATCCCATTTACAAGTATATAATTATGAATATAAATTTTTTTTTTTTGCAGTCGTGTAACACCTTCACTGGTCATCCAGTCATTGGATCTGTCGCATAGTTGTCACTTTTATATATATATATATATATATATACCTCCAAAGCGAGACAAAAGTTGAAACTTAAAATTTTCGCTAACTCAATCAATATTTGCGACAGCTTTAGAATCTACTTCTGATTGAATAAATACGAGTATACAAAGAAAATTCCCGTAAAGACTGAAGTGACACTATAGTTGTCTCAAAAATGTAACAACTATGTAAATTGACATTCTCATCCACTTTTAATTAAAAATACTTGGGGACAGGATATTTTTAGCCAATTACTATAATAAATTGATAGTTTACAAGTGTGGACACAGATGAGTGTGGATAGTATGTTTGAATGTTTGACAGTGTTTTATGATAAATGTAGTTCTATGATTTTCCTATATGTGTTATTAACTGTGTTGCACGATGACAACCAACTGGAGCATTAGGAGTATTGTTTATTTTATATGTAGTTTAGTTTTTATGTTCAAGACAGGCATGGAAGAGACACTAATTGCATTAGTTACCAAATGATTATGATAGAATATGTTCCACATCTTTGATTTTGGATACATTTTATAGCTAGGAGAGCAACACATAATAGGTTCAATTTTTCGTGATTTTTTTTAAATTGGGAGATGATATCTGAGAACATGATATAAGGAGCCTGTAATTCAGTGGTTGTCGTTTGTTTATGCGTTACATATTCGTTTTTTCTTTATTTTTTGTACATAAATAAGCGTTATTTTTCTCCTTTGAATTGTTTCACATTGTCATTTTGAGACCTTTTATAGCCAACTATGCTGCATTAGCTTTGCTCATTGTTGAAGGTTGTGTGGCGACCTGTAATTGTTAATTTCTATGTCATTTTGGTCTGTTGTGGAGAATTGTCTCATTGGCAATCATATCACATCTTTTTTTATATGTATTTGCTAACTATTTGTATGGTTCTATTTATATATACTGAGTGCCAATGAAAACGCAACACTTGGTTTTTCAAAAATAAAATTTATATTAGAAATCATGATCTTTCAAAATGAATTGTTCTTGAAAATTAACAATTCTAACAATAGATCGATATCAAACAAAAATGTTTCATTGTCATCTTTCGGGCGCAATAGATAAACGAAACATCCAATGTCGAATCATCAAATCACAGTCCTAACAAAAAATGTTACAACCCTGTTGTGCAGCGCAATCTCGACAGCGCCGCGGAATTGATCATCCCGGACGTTTAATGTGATCTCGAGGAATGTTATTCCACTTGTCCCACAAAGCAAACTCAAGCTGACTTTTTGATATTGGTGGTGGTTTTCATCGTCTAAACCATGTCAAATCTGATGCAAAATTTGCTCTATCGGACCTAAATCTGGCGAAACGCATGACTTTTGGCCAAGGCGGGTGCCAAACGTCTATGTAACCACCACTGACGATTTTTGGTACATAATGAATGATTTTTGGTCTACAGAATTCGATGTTTACGCCAGACGGCCATTAAGATGTCGGCTGTGGTGTTCTTTAACTGTTGAATTTCTGCGCAAATGGTGCTTTACTGAAATTGCTTCAGAGGATCTACCGTGACTACCATTGAACTCTCGTGACCTTTGGACATCCATCAGAGTCGATATCGGATATGTTAAAGACCAAATGTATCGGTTTTGCTGAGCGTTTCTTGCTTTTTGAACCCCGGGATGTGGCTTATCATTAACTGATCCATTTTTGTTGAATTTGTGGATGATTTGGGTTATTGTAGAGGCTACAGTCTTCTTGAAATTGTATGCTGTGAAAGGCTTCATTGGATCATGCCGGAAACTGCATGTCGCTGGTTGTCAGAAAGTCCTGGCATTTACTCAGATGTTTAATGCAGTTTCCTTACAATAAGGGCGGGAAAATTCATGATATTAGCCAAGCTTTAAATGACAAAATCGTGAAAATGGTGCGTATATTGAAAAGCGGTGAACTCGGTTTATGTCCGTTCAAAATAACCCTTACTTCGCATTTGTTCCAAAAATCACCCAACCGTAAAGTTGTCGACAATTGTCTTTAAAGTCATTTTCAACCAACTTTACAAAGTTCTAATATAAAATAAATAAAAATTATCAGACTTTTTTGAAAAACAAAAGTGTTGCGTTTTCATTGGCACTCAGTATATCTTTGTGGTGGCTTGTCAGTATCATTAGTAAAACACTTTAAAATGTTGAATTGATCCTCAGATTAGAAGAAATTTATTGGTTTTTAGTAATGACAATGCCTAACATGATGCTTGGGCCTGATGAGCTAGAAAGTAAGCTTCTGTGCTGTTTTCTATCAATTCTTTGATAATATCTCCTTCAAAGCTGGTGAAAGCAAAACAAATTTGGTCAATGGACAAATAATGTTTGGTTCAAACAAAAAATAAAATGCTTTTATCTCCCTGTTACTTACATTGTACATAGAAATGATAATACATGGAGACATCCTTGTACATGAGAGTTGTCTGTAAAATCTTTACTTCACAAAGAATGAATTGCATAACAATGAACCGAGCTCAAAGCAAAGCACTTTAATAATACACTTAGACAGAGAGCTCAATCCAGTGATATACTTTGTACTACAGGTCCTTCGTGAACATCCATCAACCAGAACCATATCTCAATAACATGCCATTCTACATGGTTGGATCAGAAGTCCTGAAAAAGACATGATTTTTTTTTTTTATCGTATTTAAAGTATATATGCATAGGTTAAAACTTTCACAAATTTGAGGTATAATCATTCAGTGTCTGGCAACTATCAATCGCTTCATGCACAAACTGATATAGGTTGAGCATGAGTGCCCTCTGTTGGAAATAAAAACATACCTCCACCTAATTTTAGTAAACTGATGAAGAAACATTCAAAACTATAAAATGTTATCCAAGACTTGTCAGTGTCTATATATAGCTATTCACCATCGCCACTGAATCAGTGATATATGTACACATAAATACATGTAAGACTAAATTAAAGTACATATATACATGATATAAGACTAAAACTGACATTCAGTCTTTACCTTCATTCCCCAAGTCCTGTTCAAATCTAATTCATGATAAAATAAAATTACAACCAATGAAATCAAAGGCGAATTAAGAGGCCCCCCCTGTCTGGAAAAATATGGTTGATTATTTAGAGGACCACTGGCGCATGATCAGAGTGGGCCCTCTCTTAGGCAGTCAGTGGGCCCGCACTTATGAAAATTTCTGGATTCGCCACTGGAAATATCCCTCCAATAGACTAGCATTTAAATTCCAGTTTTCTAATATGGTAGCTAGGTGGAACCTAAAACTAAAAAATTTGAAAAAAATATTTTAAATATATTTCAAATGCATGTATATGTGATAATATAAATTCTCCAGATTTCACTGTATTTTCCCTTTTGATGTTTTTCAACTACAGCCAGTTTGGTGTGGGTTGATGTTTGATTGTTGTACATGTTATATATCGACATGAGATTTGTTTATATACATAATACTTATTTCCCTAAATTCAAATAAATAGATGTGAGAAATTAAAGGAAACCATATGCAAATATTAAAAAAATAATTTGCATTTGTTCTGTTGATTGATAGTGGTACACATATGAAGAAATGGTGAAATCACTTATACATAGTTCTGATCAAAAGTTTCATGATAGACATGCATGGTAAATAAGTAGTAGGTTGTTTGAAGTTTGCAGCATATTCAACTTTGAAAATCTTTTTCAGGTCTACAATCCATATAAAAATCTGTATATATGTGGTATAATTTCCAATGAGACAGCTTTCCAGAGGTTAAAATAACAAAGTAATTATAGGCAACCATACAGCCTTAATAAGTGAGAAAAAAACAGTCTAGACATGTTAAGTAAGCAACAATTAATGTAATGGCCTGATTTGCAACTTATAAACAACAGGTTTGGAACCCTCCCCCCAAAAAAATCAAAGAGCAGATTGCTCTGACGGATACGATTGCCGTTGTTTCGTTGACACATGTACATGTATACATGTAGCTGGATAATATTATTTTCAAAACTAATTCAACTGCACATGTAAAATAGTTACAAAATAGCCAATCCCGGATAAAAGTGTATGAACAATGCGATTAGGCCTATTGTGTTTTATTTTTGTACTATCAATTCCAAGTTTACTTTCCACAGCAGTCACTGAGACTCAGAGTGAGGGAAGGTATTTCACTTCGTATCTTATCACCTATTTTCCTACGTTAATTCTAGGAGGAACCCCATTCCTAACTCTTTAAATATTTAATTTCCTTTCGGTCAGTGATCATGACTCCTTTCCGTACACATTTATCGGTTTAAATTTCGATCATTTTTAATATAATACACTTTATTGACAGAACGAGCTAATACTCGACGTATTGTTTTAATTCAGAATTCACAGAAGTTACTTCCAGAAGGGAGACAATTGGAAACAATAATATGGAAGACTCCATTTTACCTGAAGGGGTGTTCTACGATGTGGACTATATTTATTTTCATTTAAATGATGCATATGATTTAAAATTATGCAACAATAATAACCTTCAATAGCAGACATACATAGAAAAGATCCCATGAGTTTAAAATTAACTAGATATCATTGAGATGGGAGCCATCTCTGTGGGCCCCGCTGTGAATAATGTGCATTAAAAAATTGTATCTTTACCATAGGACATGGGTTTGTCAACTGAAATCAAAGTTTTTGACCTTGACCTTTGACCTAGGAAGTTGTAAATAAATTATGACACACCCTTTGGTGTTGGTTTATAAACATGTCAAGTATAAACTTTGAAATGATAACGGTTCTCAAGATATAGAGCGGACACGATCTTTACCATAGGACATGGGGTTGTCAACTGAAACCAAAGTTTTTGACCTTGACCTTTGACCTAGGAAGTTGCACATAAATTATGACACACCCTTTGGTGTTGGTTTATATACATGTCAAGTATAAACTTTGAAATGATAACGGTTCTCAAGATATAGAGCGGACACGATCTTTACCATAGGACATGGGGTTGTCAACTGAAACCAAAGTTTTTGACCTTGACCTTTGACCTAGGAAGTTGTACATAAATTATGACATACCCTCTGATATTGGTTTATATACATTTCAGGTATAAACTTTAAAATAACGGTTCTCAAGATATAGAGCGGACACAATCTTTACCATAGGACATGGGGTTGTCAACTGAAACCAAAGTTTTTGACCTTGAACTTTGCCCTAGGCAGTCGTTCATAAATTATGACACACCCTCTGGTGTTGGTTCATATACATGTCAAGTATAAACTTTGAAATCATAACGGTTCTCAAGATATAGAGCGGACACGATCTTCACCACAGGACACAGGGTTGTCAACTGAAACCAAAGTTTTTGACCTTGAACTTTGCCCTAGGCAGTCGTTCATAAATTATGACACACCCTCTGGTGTTGGTTCATATACATGTCAAGTATAAACTTTGAAATCATAACGGTTCTCAAGATATAGAGCGGACACGATTTTCACCACAGGACACAGGGTTGTCAACTGAAACCAAAGTTTTTTGACCTTGACCTTTGACCTAGGAAGTTGTACATACATCATGACACGCCCTCTGGTGGTGGTTAATAAACATGTAAAGTATAAAGTATGAAATCATAATGGTTCTCTAGATATGGAGCGGACACAAAGTGTTACGGACGGACGGACGGACGGACGGACGGACGGACGGACAGACAGACGGACGGACAGACGGACGGACGGACGGACAGACTGATCACTATAGGGCGACCCGCCTTTGGCGGGGCCCTAATTAATTGAGTGGGGAATCCAGAGCAACCATTCAATCGAAAACCCCTCAAAGTCAAGAAAAGTATACGCATGCGCATAATTTCCAAAAAAAACCCTGGAGCAAGAACGTATTATAATGTTTATTAAACGACCTAGATAGTTCTCTATTTCTTTATGGAAGTACAATCTCAAAAGGTAAAATATAAGAAAAGCTCCACTTCAGTTCTTATAAAAATTGACAGAAATAGATTTATCGGAATTCAGAGAACTCTCGCATTTTATCAAAACTGGGAATTCCCTCTAACGTGTTTCTAAATTTATAATCAAAGCGCGAAAGCGCTGTAAAGGCAGTTAATTACAGGTTGTGTGTATTTCTAGTCCAGTTATATCATTATCTTCCATAGAACAGAGGTGGTTTGTAGTATTTAAGATTTAGAGTTCTCTTGTACCTAGTTCACCTATATCTATAGTCTACTGTTTACAGTATATTTTCTGTACCTCGCCATGAAATGCATTTTTAAGACATAAGAACTTTTCCTTTTTAATGTAAATAAAACTATTTTTAATTATTGATTATATACACATATTCAATTACTCCTATCCTATGAAAAATAATTCACAAAGATTGACTAGTCTCCGTTCTGTGTGTATTGCTAGAACATCAAGTAACATAATGGTTAATGTACATAGTAACATGTCAACTCTTTTGAAGACAGAACTTTTTTAAAATTCTCCCTCCAAGCAAAATTATTTTTCAGTATAAACATGATAAAGTTATCTACCTGTATTAATGACCTAGAGACTCTCAAGAGCCTGTGTCGCTCACCTTGGACGGTCTATGTGCATATTAAACAACGGACACATATAAAATGACAAAATTGTGTTTTTGATGATGGGGATGTGTTTGTAGATCTTTCTTTACTGAACATTCTTGGTGCTACAATTATCTCTATCTATAATAAACATGGCCCAGTATTTACAGTTGAAAATATTTTTTAAAAATTAACAAAAACTACAAAAATTTATGAAAATTGTTAAAAATTGACTATAACTTAAAATTTTGGTCATATTGTGAATTGACTTATATGTAGATCTTACTTTGCAGAACATTATTGCTGTTTACAGTTTTTCTCTATCTATAATAATATTTAAGATAATAACCAAACTCTGCAAAATTTCCTTCAAATTACTAATTTGGGGGCAGCAATCCATCAACGGGTTGTCAGATTTGTCTGAAAAATCCTGGGCAGATAGATCTTCACTGAAGAGACAATTTCACCCTATGTCAGATTTGCTCTAAATGCTTTGGTTTCAGAGTTATAAGCCAAAATCTACATTTTACCTGTATGTTCTATTTTTGGCCATAGTGGCCATCTCGGTTGGTTGACCGGGTCTAAACACACATTTTTTTAAATTAGATACCGCAATGATGATTTTGGCTAAGTTTGGTTAAATTTGGCACAGTAGTTCCAGAGAAGATTTTTTGTAAAAGTTTATGGACGACGAAACCAAGTGATGAGTCAGGTCAGGTGAGCTAAAAAGGAGTTTTTAATCAAGGTAACAATGACATCTGGTGGCCATAAAAGCTGTCTCATTAGCATTTTAACCACTTCCCATATTTGCTTTTAAGACAATAGAAGAAAATTATTCAATGCAAAAACAAAACTTACTTGTAAATATGAAATTCTCTTTACAGTATGAGTTTTTCTCATTGTTGGAGATTGTACAGTAGTACAGTCCTGTAACTGCTTATACCCATTTCTTATCCCCTTTAGTTTGATAAACTCACAGAATATCATATATTTACATTGTGCCACATCTCCTTATTTTTATATGCATTACAATAACATGAACAATTATAATTCAAATCTATATATCAAAGCAAAATGAATTTCACTACTTTCATTATTCACGTATTGTTTTAATTCAGAATTCACGGAAGTTACTTCCAGAAGGGAGACAATTGGAAACAATAATATGGAAGACTCCATTTTACCTGAAGGGGTGTTCTACGATGTGGACTATATTTATTTTCATTTAAATGATGCATATGATTTAAAATTATGCAACAATAATAACCTTCAATAGCAGACATACATAGAAAAGATCCCATGAGTTTAAAATTAATTAATTGAGTGGGGAATCCAGAGCAACCATTCAATCGAAAACCCCTCAAAGTCAAGAAAAGTATACGCATGCGCATAATTTCCAAAAAAAAACCTGGAGCAAGAACGTATTATAATGTTTATTGAACGACCTAGATAGTTCTCTATTTCTTTATGGAAGTACAATCTCAAATATCAGTTTCATAAAGGTAAAATATAAGAAAAACTCCACTTCAGTTCTTAATTATGACAGCAATAGATATATCCAAATTCAGAGAACTCTCGCATTTTATCAAACTGGGAATTCCCTCTAACGTGTTTCTAAATTTAGAAAAACACTAAATATAAATACTGCTTAATTCTGATTTTCCGTGTTGTTAAAAACACGCATATAAGTCCAGGGAATTATCAAACATGAAGATTATGAAAAGAACATTATAGGAAAGTTGTTAAAGTTCAATCCCTTTGTTTGTTTTTACCTTTAAAGCAAGACAATCATAAGAATCTGAGATGTTCCTTAATGTTTAGAATAAAACGATTGACGTGAGGGCAATGCTCTGAGCCACCAGTATAAGTCTACAGATTGCTTGAAAGCAATCGTATCCCAAAAATTGTTCCAATGAAGATAAAGGCAAGCCTGGAGGGGATCCTCCCTCCGCCTGAATCCCGATTCCCTCCGCCTGCGTCCCGGTTCCCTCACTCCGGAATGGTCCGGACCACTCCGGAATATTCCGGACCCAGGTGAATCCCGATTCCCTCACTCCGGATTTGTCCGGACCACTCCGGAATATTCCGGACCTGGGCCTGAATCCCGATTCCCTCACTCCGGAATAGTCCGGACTGGTCCGGAATATTCCGGAGTCACCTCGGCTCCGGACTCCGACCACTCCGGAATATTCCGGACTCATTCACCATACCCAATTTTGAAATTGCCGTCCAGTCCGGAATATTCCGGAGCACATTTTTATGGCCTTTTTGTGTTTCAGGAGAACGTTTAAATCAAAATCAAGGAAACATTCGTAAAAATAACAGATTGAAATCCCTTTTCGGTGCTTGAAATTAAAATTCAGTCTAATAATGAGTTCGTGCAGTGACAAATGTGTGTAGTATTTTCATGATGAGAGTTATACATTAAATAGGATTCCAATAGCTTGTTCCTGTGATGATATATATAAAAAGTGACAAGAATAAGAAAGAAATATTCAAGTTAAAATTTGTTTAACAATTAAAAAAGAGAGATATATGAACATTTGGTATTCAAATAAAATATATTTTTCTTGTATTTGTATACTTCAAATGCCCTTTAATGGCACTTTCTTCACTTCTTTCACATTCAATATAAATTTATTGTGGAATATAGAGGTCGTGATGACTATAGAAAATAAACTTTGAACATCAGGTTGGTCAAAGATTAAAATTTACTTTTTGTGGTTGTTGTTCCTTTTGTTTCTGGTAAAAAAATGATATCTGATTTTTTTTAACTTTAAATCGCAAAATAATTCTGGGATCTGTTTTACTTCTGAAATGTCTCTCTTTCAAATAATGGTGTCGTATATGTCCACTATGAAAAGTTAAACAAAACATAAATCTGACTCATTGTTGAGGGCCTTACGACAACATACAGAGGATAACATTTAGTCATTGACAATCTTACAACATCTTACATAATATATAACAAAGTTTAAACTATTGTCATGAAGAAATAATTACATTAGATGTATGTTTCATTATAATACATTATTCTATTTGGCTACATTGCAATCTCGCGTTATTCCTTAGTCAACTTCATAACATAATAACATTTATCATTCATGATGACACGAGGTTCCACAAGAAAGTGCACATGTAAGTTAAATAAAAACTTGATGAAAACCGTGTTTTCATGATCCTAACTGAAAGAAATGTAATAATAAGTATTGAATGCTTCTTTTTGTAACTTCATAGGGTTGTAAAAGCGTTGACCGTGTGCACATTTTTAGACTTGTTTAGAAAGGAGTAGGTCCGGTAAGGACCGATTTTGGCCTCAAATTTCAAGTTTATCTTACGAAAGATTTTGACCACTTTTTAAACACTTAAGTGTCTATTTCATTTGAATCAATTAATTTATGTGAAAGATTTTAACTGATATAGTCATTAAAAACAAACCGATTCAAGCTCAAATAAGAAAAATCTACCAAATATGCCGAAAAATGTCACTTTTCAGATGATTTTTGTCAAAAATGAAAGTGGCCGCATCCGTGTTCATCCTCAACCTTTATATATGTTATGTATTATCATAAAATACAACTTACATTTCAATATTAAGGATGAACACAAATGCGGCCACTTTCGTTTCACACGAAAACTGTCTAAAATTTCACTAAAATGCTAGAATTGTGAAGATTTCAGTAATTTAGCATGACTTAATGGTCCTAGTACCCGATATATGTGCATTGTATTGTCAAAAACAGCCCATATTTATGTAGCAGAAGCATTCTACTGTCCAATAAATAACTAAAAGTTTACATTTTAACAATTTTGTAAAACTGCTATATTTTGGGGCCAAAAAGGGGTCTTACTGAACCTACTCCTTTACAATTTTCGCACAAAATGTACTTCGGACTACGCTTTTACATCCCAATGAAGTTACAAAAAGAAGCAGTCAATTCTTAAATAATGGTTTTTAAAAGCCGATTAGAAAAACAAATTTGACAAAAGCAACCGACCAAGGTTTCACATAAGCACTACATGTGTCTCTGGAGTCTCTGCATTATGATTTCACATTGATGTTGATTACAGAAACTCAATGATTATCATTATATAAACAAATGTAAATAATTTTTTTTCATTATTTTGTTTGAAATCTGTGATAAAAGAAATACGTTTTATGATTGTTAAGTGACTTATAGACCCAATGGGTCGGGTGTATTTTTATTGTGTATGTAAAATTCTATCAGATAACCTTTGGAGCAGTTATCAGTCTTTGAAGCATGCTCACTAAGGTTCTTTTGGTGATATCATTTTCCTATTGGTCAAAACTTTTTTTGTTGCTTTGACCAACTTTGGAGGAGTTATTTTCAAAGAATTGATAAAAAAAAAAGAAAACAACACATAAGTTTACTTTCTAGCTCATCTAGAGCAAAGCATCATGTCAGGCATTGTCATTACTAAAAAACAATAAATTTCTTCTAATCTGAGAAACAATTCGACATTTTAGCAAAATGTTTTACTAATGATACTGATGATCCACCAGAATGTTATATAATAGAACCATACAAATACATGTACATGTAATAAGCAAAAACATGTACATGTAAAAAATACGTGGTATGATTGCCAATGAGACAATTCCCCACAAGAGACCAAAATGACACAAACATTACTTCAGGTCACCGAATGGCTTTGACAATGATCGAAGCTCACATCGCATTGTCAGCTATAAAAGGCCCCGAAATGACAATGTAAAACAATTCAAACGAGAAAACGGCCTTATTAATATACAAAAAAAAATATTTTTTTTATGTGTTGCTCTCCTAGCTCCAAAATGTATCCAAAATCAAAGATCTGGAACATATTCTATCGTAACCATTTGGTAATTAATGCAATTAGTGTCTCAATTAACACAATTAATATTATAACACCATATAGGAAAAACACAGAACTCCTTTTGTCATATTAAGGGCATACGATACAGTTACAGGGGAGGTAATAACGTTGCTAACGTAAAATGTTATTTTCGCGACGTCAAACTGTGACATATCGGAAAAAGATGCACTTTTCGACTGATTTTTATCATTCAAACTGTTTTAATTTGAAAACGAGTGCATGGACCCCTATTTTTTAAAACAACATTTTGTTTCATTTTGCAAGGAGATTATGTTGACCAAATTTTATAAAACTGTAAATAGTGCAATTTTTTTAATATTGATAAATTTACAGCAAAAAAATACGTTTATTTCTCAATTCATGACAATTTGATAAATATGAGTTACTTCTGAATAAAAAATGCATAATCATTTTTGAATACTTATAAAATACAGAAATAACGAATTATTTAACAAAAAACAATTTGTGTTTATCTTTTAAAACAAAAAAGTTCTGGCTATCTTTCGAAAGGGAAAATACGGCCACAAATCCGATTTTTTAGCAAATATACAAAATGTTGACCTCATTTAACTCAAAAAGTAGCACATGAAGGTATATTTTTTATTACATATTTGATTTAATCATGCAAAAAATAGCCTATATGGAAATTTTCATCAAATTGTAAATACGGGATCAAAACTGTATCGTATGCCCTTAAACACTGTCAAACATCCAAACATACTATCCATACTCATCTGTGTCCACACTTGTTGTGTATGTAATATATATTTTGAACTTTACTGAACTGATATATTACACATGTCACTATAATAAAAATTACTTACTTACTTACTGTAAACTGTTTTACCAATCTATATGAAGACATGGAAATGTATCAAAACAACCAATTATCTAATTGGTTACAATTTTACCTAAAAATTTGTGATTTCAACCTATATGTCTATGTAAGGAAAATTCGGAAACGCATGCTCATTCCGCCACAATGGCGATAATATATCACCTAATTTCATTCCATTTCATATTTATATATATTTCTTTTTGTTTGAAATTGGATTTTCGCCGTTTGCTATTTATAAGAATTATGTATAGATTGGAACTAGTATAACAGTGGTTAATGTATCATACATATATATTTTTAGGCCTACGCATGAGACATAAGAAATCTGTACAAATTATTAATATAAAACATAGTTACGCAAGGGAAATGATATGTTATAAGAAGCTACTTATCCTATTTCTGTGTTTGTTTCGTTTGTAGCAAAATGATTTTAGAGTAAAGATTCCTATGAGCAAAATTTAAAGACGTTTGATGATCAGCTATTAAAAGGACAATAAGAAGTTCCCCTTTCCAAATTGTTTTTGTTCTTGTATTTTTTTTCCACACACAGACACATATAAAAAAGACGATGAGGTATGATTGCCAGTGAGATAACTGTCCACAAGAGACCAAAATGACACAGAAATTAACAACTATAGGTCACCGTACGGCCTTCAGCAATGAGCAAAGCCCATACCGCATAGTCAGCTATAAACGGTTTTAAACTGAAGCAAATTATCTATTTTATTTATATTTTGATTAAAAACATTTTCGAATTACAAAACAATATTATGTCCATGGCAGTTGAGTACTTGGTTATTGTTTGCTTATTGTATCATGGCATATAATTCAAAAACATCCTTTGTTCGACCTGTTAGTCAAATGCATTTGTCGAAATATACTTGTTCACTGTTCGGTCTTTTAAAAAATGTTGTTTGTGCTGTATTTAGACCCCTCTACCAAGAAATTTGTTTTGCATGCACATGTGTAAAAAAAAATCCAAAGCAATCATAGGTTTAACTTTCTTTAGACTTGTATATATATTATATCTGTACAACCTTCAAACCTATGAAACATCAATTATTGATAGAAAAAATACCGTTCGACTAAGTGCAATTTGAATAATTATGTAACATAAACGATACAAATGTGTTGCAAACAGAACCTTTTGCCGATTGCACTTCAATTTATTTATTATGACAGAATACGGTATTTTTTTCAGTTTTAATTCGCGCATAATTTTAAAATACTTATAGTAAATGTAGGTTAAGTGAGAAATAATATAATAAGAAATGCTATCTAGAATTCGAAACCATGCAGTAAATGCAATAGGCTGGTCCTCTATCTCTGATATACGGGTATCTCAGATATCCTTTAAAAGACAGGGAACAAGTCTTTCAATGTAGGTATTTTGATTGGTTTAATCAAAATGCTTTGGTTAAAGAAGTACTACACTACAATTGAACTTCAACCGTGAGTGCGACAGTATTTCATCCAGCAAAAAGAAGATTAGTAATGGAATATCGTCAAAGAGAGAACAAAGATAGAATACGGTACGAATATTTTGGTTCTTCAAGTTGTTTTGGTTTTAACAGTTATAATTGATCAAATTAAATAATTATATTTTAATTTAAGATAATTTTCGTTAAGAAATTTAAAACAAATAATAGTTCGACTTCGGGACAGATTTAGGAATAGCATTGTATGAAGAATATAGAGTTCCCATTTTTAGGAAGGAGTCTCACCCTTGACTGAAACCCTTATTAACTGTTATTTTATGTTATAGAATAGAACGATTAAGTTTTCAACATTGTTAAATTGAAATTACATCTAAGAGTCCATGTGATTAATGAGACGATTCCTATGACTTTTCCGAAGATACATGTTTGATAAACGCACATGTTCTAAGTAAAAAAGTCATGTCCTCTAGTCCTAAAAGCGCTTTGAAAAAAGTCATAGGGGGCTATGTTCCTGCCTTATGTTTATTTTAGCTATCATCTACTTGAATTGATTCTACCCTATGGAGCCGTTTGTGACAGTTCTTATCTATAATAGATCACAATACCAAGAACAGATCAGAGAGCCCTATCTATTTTTTGGTAAACGGACCGAAAGTCACAGGACAAAAAGTCACAGGACATAAAGTCACCTAACAGTCACAGGACAAAAGTCACAAATAATCTGTTGACAATTGTTTGAATATATAAGAGAAATATCTTGAAATATTTACTTTTTAATACATATATTCATATTAAAGTTTAAGAAATGTGTCATTATACTTGAAAAATTAAGATTTATTTAAATTTTATAATGCAAAAGAAAGATTTCTTTGCACCATGAAGCCATTTAAGTGCCAACTGAAGCCACTTTGACATTTTGTTTTTTTAATAATTATTTGATCATCTTTGATATGTTTTTGATAAATTTTGTTTACAAGGTTGGTTTATTTACAATAGTTCAAGAAAAATACAAAAATATTTTTGTAGAAATAAGCGTTTTTTATTCAAAGAAAATATCAGAAAAAATGAATTGTGACTTTTTGTCCTGTGACTTTCTGTCTTACATTCTAGTTTTTTGGGTCCTCATTTAAATTATTAGAGAACTTTTTTTTAATTTTCGATTACGTTAAATATTTTATTCATTCTAATGATTTGATTAATTATGTTATGTTACAATAATTTCATTAACTTTTTAACAAAATAAGTTTTGATATGGTTGTTATTTATTACTGTATATTGCAAGTGACAAATATCCTCATTAATACTAAACCACATAGGTATTATTATGTAAGATTGTATAATGTCAGGTAAAGTCTGGTAACAACAAAAAAATACATGGACACTGTGTAATCCAATTTAACATTTACCTGTAATCTTTCGAAAGAAATTGTATTATGGTACGATCTTTTTACCTTTTTATGAGAGGTTTGGAGTATGAAAGCGGACACGTTTTTTCTTCTTCTCAAATACGTTCTTTGTCTCTAAATTTATTTTAAAACGCCCCTCATAGTAAGGGCCGCATAGAATGCCAGGTCTTTAAAGCTTACTATATGGTATTGGTTTTGTACATCGTTAAAGGCCATACTGTGACATATAATATATAAATCGGCTTTTGGTCGTATTTTTTTTGTCTTTTGCAAGTTTTAAATACGTAATGTATTTATATGCATGTTTCTTTTTCAGTTCAACATCCAATCCAAGAAAGGAAGTCTTTCTTTTTTATAAAATAGAGTCACCACTTAGTAATTTTTATGCCGCCCGATTCAGGTGTCTGGAAAGTGGTACACTATAGTACAGAGCAATTCTACTTATACAAAAAAAGCCGGTAAGTGTTTTAGTGGTAATCTTATAACATGAAAATGAGAAAGTATACCGATTAACACGTTTAAAAAATATACCCAACAAATAACAGGGGCGTATCCAGAACCTTGAAGTCGGTGTGTGTGTGTGGGGGGGGGGGGGGTATTGCGATCCAAATTATATATTTAAGAGCCAGTCTGTGATAAAACCATGCAAAATGGTCCAAATCCAAAATATTCCAATCAGGCTGATATTTTGTATTTTAGATACCTTATATGTAATAACTATTTGTGCAAAATATTTTGAAAAAATATTCAGCCATTATTTGTGTATGCCGAACATTTGAAAATTGTCCATTTCTGTACTGACAAATGGCCATTTTAAGCCTATTTTAAGGTATTTTGACCTGATTTTTTTTGTTTTATAGAAAAAATTTAGCTTAATGATAACATATATCTTAACAAACAACTTGAAATGAAAGGAAATTATGATAATTCAAAAAGTTGTGAGATTTCTCAATACCCCTACTGACAGGTTGAAAATGCATGGTTTTGAAAAAGTGCCGATTCAGCACAATTTGTATATTTTTAAAGGCTTGAATCTTGTAAGATCATGTTTTATTTTCAATAAAATGTAATATTTCATGAAGCTTATATATTCATCTACAAAATGCTAGAAAATGGTGCTCGGCAAATGATATCTTATTACGATAAAATAATAATTAAAGATAGGCGTGATGGCCATTTTGCCGATTTTTTGAGTTTTTTATCTGTTTCAATAGAAACTTTTCAAAAGTATGTGATAGTCAAAATATAAGAAAAATAATGACTGAACTAATGTTAACTGGTTATATTAATTGAATAAACCAAGTTCAACTAAGTTTAAATTAGAAAATATACTCAAGGGGTAAACCTGGGGAGACCGCTTTTTTGCATTTTTTGCCCCTAAACTGAGCATTTTTACAATATGTTTAAAATATTAACCTATTCAAAAGAAAATAACTTTAGTAACTTAAAAATGGGCTGTTTTATTTACAATACTATGCACACTCATCAGGTAATATCACCATGAGTTCTTCACAAAATTAGCATTTTATAATAGTCTAGTTTTTAGACGCTTTTTGTCTAAATTCAAAGTGGCCACAATTGAGTTCAGTCTTAAATTTTTAAAACATGTTGTATTTGATAATGAATCATAAATGTGAAAGCCTTGTACATTCATGTAATTTATTTCCAGAAAAGAGGAAGATTTAATAGTTTTGTGAATTTCATAGAATTGTGCCTCTTACCTAGAAAAGTGCTATATTTTCTATATTATGATACAGCTTTATGCCAAATATAAAGAGACTACTCCTAGAAGTTCCTAATAAAACTGCAACTGAAATTTTGTGACGCTGACATGAACCAGTTAGTTATCCCTATGTCAATTTTGGGAGAACAGTGGACATAACAGTAATGTTAAGTTTCCTCCTAGGATGTAATCTCTAGCAATTTGAGGCTTGGGAATAAGACATGTAAAATATAGTTGGCCTATTACTACCAGCTGAGACAAACACAAATATTTCAAATTGCAATAAAATTTATTTCATAACCACATGTAATAACCAGATACTCTGCAGGGCGCAGCTTTATACGACCGCAGAGATTGGACCCTGAACATTTGGGGAAAGTATGGACAGAACATTTAAGCTTGATATAGCTCTGAATTTGGTTTGGGATTAAATAGTTGACACAACAAAATGAGTGTGGTCTAAGAACTTAAACTTAAAAACTTAAAAAAACATTTAATTTAACATTTACCTCTTATGGTCCAATATCCAAAATCTAAATGCATGGTTATATTCAGCATATCATAGAACCCCAAGAATTCAATTTTTTGATGAAATCAAATAATTTTCAATTTTAGACACTTAAGACCTCAATTTGGACCAATTTGATAACCGGTCCCAAATATTAAAAAACTAAATACATGGTTAGATTCAGCATATTGAAGAACCCCATATATTCAATTTTGTTGAAATCAAACAAAATTTAATTTTGGACTCCGATTTGGACCAACTTGAAAACTGGGCCCATAATAAAAAATCTCAGTACATTTTCAGATTCAGCATATCAAAGAACCCCAAGAATTATTTTTTTGTTAAAATCAAACTAAGTTTGATTTTGGACCCTTTGGACCTTGATGTAAACCAATTTGAAAACAGGACCAAAAATTAAGAATCTAAATTCACAGTTAGATTTGGCATATCAAAGAACCCCAATAATTCATTTTTTTATGAAAGCAAACAGTTTAATTTTGGACCCTTTTTGGCCCTTAATTCCTAAACTGTTGGCACCAAAACTCCCAAAATCAATCCCAACCTTTCTTTTATGGTCATAAACCTTGTATATAAATTTTATAGATTTCTATTTACTTATACTAAAGTTATAGTGCGAAAACCAAATGTCTTTGGATGACGACGACGATGACAACGACAACGTCATACCAATATAGGACCAATTTTTTTCAATTTTTGCGGTTGTATAAAAACAAATATACACAGATAAATGGTTAAACTGTAGAGCAGACATACAATTACCCTACCACGTCCACTTGTATTTTTGTCCATCGGATGAGTTAAGCCATTTTCAACTGATTTTTATAGTTCGTTCTTATAATTTACTGTTATACCACTGTCCCTGGTTAGGGGGAGGGTTTGGATCCCGCTTACATGTTTAACCCCGCCACATTATTTATGTATGTGCCTGTCCCAAGTCAGGAACCTGTAATTCAGTGGAAGTCGTTTGTTTATGTGTAACATATTTGTTTTTCGTTCATTTTTTATATACCGTTAGTTTTCTCATTTGAATTGTTTTATCGGGGCCTTTTATGGCTGACTATGCGGTATGGGCTTTCCTCGTTGTTGAAGACTGTACAGTAACCTATAGTTGTTAATGTCTGTGTCATTTTGGTCTCTTAATTGTAGACAGTTGTCTCATTGGCAATCATACCACATCATCTTTTTTATATTGTCATTAAAATGGTAAGATTTTACTGTTCATATACATATAATATTATTGTGGTCTACCGTAAAGAAAAACATTCAAAATGTTATTTTGTCTTTAAAAAAATGAGTTATTTCCGTTTGAACAGAAGTCTTCTAATGAATAAGTATTTCATCAAAAATTTAATTCTAGAGAAAGGGCTTGAACTGAACAAAGAGAAAAGCTTAAAGCGTGAATAATGAATTCGACCTGTAACTTGTCATGATAAATCAAATCAAAATCTACAACCACAAAAAAGTCTGATTTACCGAACTGACAGATAGACAGACTGACAGACACGCAGTGCAAACCTAAGTCCACTTAGACGTTAGCCGTTAAGGGACTAAAAATGAAAATCTCAAAGTATCAACAAACACGAAAGAGATGCTCTTTGGAGAGGGAACATTCAAGATAATTTTGGAAAAGCTTTCGATTTTTGAAGAGTAGGGTTACCTCAAATGTCTTTCTTTTATCTTGATTTAATCTGAGATATAAATCAAAAACTTTTATATGGCACATTATATATGCAAACATAATCTTTTTTCGTAGATAAAAAAAAATGGCCACATTTTTTTTTACATACACTCTAATAGACACAACTTTCTAATCAAGACACGCAAAGAGTGATTGGCCCTATAATTGGTTGCATTCCAATCAAAAGTTTCAAAGAGGAAGATTTTTTGAAGTACAAGTATGTTCACAACTCTGTTTCATATAACAAGCTTTTTAAAAGACTGTCATCAATTGAAAGTATGTGAAAACCAGGTGCTCCGCAGGGCACAGCTTTATACAACCGCAGTGGTTGGACTCTGAACAGTTGGGGCAAATTAAATATGGTCACAATGTTCAAGCTTGATGCTGTCTGAATTTGGATTGTGATTGAATTTTTGAAGAAAAAAAAAGGTTTTTGTTACAAAATCAATGTGGCCAAAGATCAACAAATCTATTGCACAATACTGTGCAATTGAAGATTTCTTCTTAAAAATTTTCAAAATTTGAAATTTTCAAAATTAAAAAAAAAAAAAAAGAAATCCCTTAATTTTAAAAAAAAAAATCCCCCCCCCAAACTTATTGAAACCCCCCTTTCAGAAATAACCCTTAAAACAATCCCATCCTTTCCTTTTTAGTATAGAACCTTGTAGAACAATTACAGAGAGATCCGTATACATGTACTTAAACCCAAGTTATTGTTTGGAAACTAGAAATGTGCTTCTTTTCGGCCCTTATTTGGCCCCTTATTCCTACATATTTTGGGCAATTAATCCAAAACTAAATCCCAGCCTCCCCTTTGTTATATGGAGTATTGTGGTACAGTTTGAAAGAGATCCATACAATTACACACAAGTTATCGTCTTGAATTAAGAAAAATGCTTGTATTTGACCCCTTTTTGGCCCTTTATTCCTAACTTTGATTCCATGACCCATTTAAAGGAATCCAAACCTTCTACTTGTGGTTTTAAACATAATGATACAATATCAGAGCAATTGAAATACTTATACACAAGTTATTATCCTTAAATTATAAAATGCTTGTTTTGGGCCCCTTTTGGGTCCTTAATTCCTAAACGGTAGAGACCATCATCCCCAAAATCGTTCTAAAGCTTCCTTTTGTGTTATTGAATCTTCTGAAAAAAAATCATAAAGATCTATACACTGAAACTAAAGTTATTGTCCGAAATATAAGTCTACTTTGATCAGTTTTAGTTAAAATGTTAAGGGCAAAAAAACTATTACAATAGTGCATTTTATAGATATTTGGGGGCATTTTTTAGTAACTTCCCATTATTTGCCAGGCTAAAATTTTTTACTTGTCTTAGAACTGATATGCACCTTTAAAAAAATCCTAAAAGTTTAAAAAAATGAATATGATCTTGAGAGAAAACACCTACTGAGTACATGTACTACATGCAAGTTATCTAAGACATCTGTTGCACGAATCTCTCTGGCAACCTGCCAAAAGGTAAAAAGTATGTCAAAATGCATTTTTTCTTATTTTTTATAATGTTCTTTGCAAAATATAACAAGATAATGCTATATTTAAGAGATATATCAATTATTCAGACCTTTAAAAAGTATCTAAATTTTGGTAATTTTTTTGCATTATTTTTTTATAATTCACAAATATGCAAATAAGGCTGTTAAATGGAAAATAGTGTGAATTAACCAAACATTTTTTTTTTTATCTTAACTCCTAAATACCCAAAGATTTTGGAAATATATATAATGTTGCAAAGTTATTACTACCAATTTGGACGAAATTTGAGATTTTGCATGGTTTTATGGCAGACTGGCTCTTAATAAACATTTATGTGAGTGTGCGTGGTAATGGTAATATTTTAGTCATTATAATGATTTAATTACGTTATAAAACAATATTTTCATTAACTTTTTAAATGGCCTTGTTTCTTTGAAATTGGTCTACTTAATATTTTAAATTAAAGATGTCAGATCATCATTTCTATAGTTCTTTATCGTTATTTTTTTTTAACATTTCACTTTTTTCTTTAGTCAATTGATCTCTATTATTTGTCCTAAGCATGTATGTAATATTTGCCACTTGACGTTGAGTAACCAATAATCACCTCTTTAATCTGTTATTATCAGATTATTACATGGCATTTTTCATATCGCATGTATTATCAGCCCTAGGTTCAATATCAGCCCAAGAGCCGCATGGCTCGAGGGCTGATATTGACCGAGGGCTGATAATACATGCGATATGAAAAATGACATGTTATGATCTTTTTATCACATGCTTCAACAGTAGAGAAAAATAACAGATTCATATATTGATCTTTCTACGTGGTTCCCGAAAAGAAGTTGAAAGAGTAAAAAGTTCACGGACGTCGGACCAAAAATTTGATACATTCAATATGAAATCTTTCTATCATATGCCTCAACAGAGAAAAAATCATTTAAATATTGACGAATTGACAAAAAATAATTCAACAATATGCATCATGAACATTGTTTGGAAAAGTCAACTTTTTTAAAGTAACTTTCTAAATTATGTTCCAGAAAAACTTAAAAACTGCATTTATTTAATATATTTTTTTTTTAATTTAATTTAATTATTTTACACAATATACTTTCCACTATTCAAATAATTGTTTTGTACACTACTGTGTAATGTTTTTCACTGAAAACGTAGCATTGAGGTGTATTTTCCGGAATGCCATGTGATAACGTTACGGAAAGGCATGTGATAACAATCGAAGCATGTGATAAACTTTTCATATCAGCCCGCTAAGCACCAATTCGGAAAATATGGAAAATACTTTAATTTAATGCTATTATCATACGGTAAAAATCATATGTTATTTAGTCTAAGTATATGATAATTACATTTATCGGTACCATGCATTATTCTCTTTTCTTCAAACTACATCAGAGAAAAATAATATAATATGTCTCTAATATCATTCATATCCTCATAAATGATGACCCATGCCTAGCCTCATACATGTATGTACATGGTAATTGAAACAGGAAAAATATACTGTCATATATTACCGTATGCTTGGACTAATAGATAAATGTATTTATATATAAGTAGTTCCAGATTATGTTTTATAATATGCAATTGCGGTTTATTAATGATTATATATAAAACAATGACAATCAAATTCTTTTTTTGTGGAAAGAGGTTTGGGGCAGTATTTTTTAAAATAAATTGTTGGTTTCCTTTGAAAATAGGAATGAAAAGAAAATACGACATTCAATTAGAAAATCTTGTTTGAAAAGAAAGTTTGATGTTGAATAAAATCACAAAAAGACAGTTTTGAAGAAAAAAAGTCACAAAAATTGGTAATGTGAGAATTTTGTTATGGAGACATATATTCCATATATCGATACTAACATTCTTGGCACTAAACATTTACTGATATGAACATATTTTGTGAAAACACAGAATTTGATTAGGTATTTCTTTCATGGTCAGATGATTTCACCTGTTAATCGATCTCAATCTGGGATATTGTGTATTAAAAATAGAATTTTTTTTTTTTTAAATCGTACTTTTTCCAATCAACAAGTACATGTATATACATTTATAGTTTTAAACATCAAATCTTTTAAAAAGAGACATTAGTTTACACACAGGTGTCAATATTTACACACTCAACAATAAATTGTCATAAATCACGCATGTTGAAGCTGGGATTAATTAACGGATAAAGTTAAGAAGTCAAATCAAGCTGCGATTTATTTCCGCTCTAGATTTATTAATAATTAATAATCTTTTATTCGTAAGCAATACAGCTTATAGAATTATAAATATTACAAATATTCAATTACATCAGTGAAATATATTTACATTTAAACAATTAGTCAAAAAATCATATAAGTAAGTATACCCATATAACAGAACAGCAGAGTATGGTAAAACTTAACACATATTAAGCATTCATAATGATAAACTTAATTACGTGCCTTTTTGGCCAGAAATAAAAGCTTCCCTAAATTGTTAAGTTCCTTTACATTATGAACAGATAGCAGTTGTATGAGTTTAAAATTCGAAGGTTTTCTCCAATAATATGGTTTGATAAATTTCTTTCGAAGTTCATTATACTTTTCACATACTAAAATAAAATGATATTCATCTTCAATTACAGTACTTGTTTATCACACATATTACAAAGTCTCAGATGTCTCTTAATATTATAAAATCGGTCAGTTTCTATATTCAAACAGTGAGCAGATATGCGATATTTACAAATAAATGGTTTATAAATATAATTTACAGCATGATCTAAATAAAATTGTAACAGACCCACCAAAGATTAAACATCTGAATGGGAGCGCGTTTCCTATGACATTATGCAGAGAAGCATTTTGGGAAAGGTAATAAATTACAAAAATATATTTTTATTTATCAAGAAGTAGAAAAATCTACATACAAAAAACGTTATATGGTTATGTCATAACACTGATGTTACGTTGCATTTCTTCTCGAACCATCGTCCTACTATCTCAGCAGTCAGCACAAACACAAAATAGCAAATACGCACTTAACAAAAGCAATTTGATAATAGCGACCTATGACAGATACTTGTTACAGTTTGAGAATACAGAAATATAAAAAAAATTATCTTGATGCCAATACAATCTGCAATTCATTGTCGTGTTAACAAGAACGAATTCACAGACCTTTGTTTCATATTGAAACAAAAAGTATCCATACTAAATACTGACTGATTTTCATATATCTGTAAAACTGAACATAATACTGGTACAATAGAAAAGGAGTTCCAAAACCGATAGTCACTGAAATTCTTCTGACGATCTTGCGTATCTTCTCAGAAAAAAATGGTAGGTAAAATACTTATGTCACATATTAAAATGCATGTCGTAATGCTAAACCTTCATATCACATTTTATTTGTTTGTTTAAAATAGGTGTTTGAGAAAAAGGAATTGCATGCATTGATTCATTCTTATTTATTGAGTGTACATTTATATATTTCTAGTTCAGCAGTGACAAAACCCTTAAAAGGAATCTAAAGGCGACGTACCCAAAAATCCTGGCAGAATCCAGCCTATGGACCTGAAATTGGGGACTGGGTACGGACATACAGACCCTCATGCACATGATCCAAAGTTGTGGTGAGGACGGAACCGTCTTGGGAAAGCATGGTCCATGTTTAATTTAATTTCATTCGTTTGTCCTTTGATTAAATCACGTTAATGATACGTACTTTTCTTGTTTTTTTTTCTTCAAATTTCCAATTGTTACGTCATAGAAAGGCCTTATATATAAAAATGATGGGGTAAGATTGCCAATGAGAAAACTCTTCACAAGACGCCAAAATTAAGAACAAAAGTTCACCTTACGACTTTCAGCAATGATCAAAGCGTATACTGCATAATCAGCTATAAAAGGTCCAGAAATGACAAACGTTAAACAATTTAATCGATAAAAGCTAACCAATGCGACCTAAGCTATACACAAAACAATAAACCAAAAAGCAAATATGTGACTTAGCAAGCTAGCACCAAACGACACTGAACAACAGGTTCCTAACTTAGTTCATATCAATACATACAGAATGTGACGGTGTTAAACATGTTAGCGGGCGCCAAACTCTCCCCTTACCATGCTCATTATGTTGTGTCCACTAAAACTAGATGAAATCATATTTAATTACTTCCGTTTAACCTACAGTATGCTGCGATAATTTGATGTTCAATATGTCCCTACAAAGTTATCAATTATTAATGAAAATCTACGGAAGCGTATTAGCGCCACACATTTTTTTAAATTTTTCTTCCTATGTTTGCGTTATAACGCAAACCTTTGCGTTATTACGCAAACATTTACGATATAACGCAAACCTTTGCGTTTAACGCAAACATTTGCGAAATAACGCAAACCTTTGTTTTATCTTATTTCTTATTTAAGATTCAAAGGAAACAGTAGCTATTAATGGAGGAGGCTGTATATATTAAAATTTATCACCTTTGTAGTCATTGCAAAGTAAAATGCTTGAATAATTAGATCATTGACCAATAATGAGCAGAATAATATAAAAAGATGTGGTATGAGTGCCAATAAGAAAACTCTCCATCTAAGTCACTATTCGTAAAAGTAAACCATCATAGGCCGAAGTATGGTCTTCAACACAGAGCATTGGCTCACACTGAACAACAAACTATAAAGGCCCCCCAAAACGATATCCATATTGAAAATCGAGTAAATTGAGGTTATACCGAAGAAAAAAATCAACCCTGCTAATATAGCTATAACCGAATATAAATATATACTTCCAAAGTAAGCTCTCGCTTGAGAACTGTGTAAAGTAGGTTAGATTTGAGTTGTAACGAAAAGCCGTTTGCGTTATATCGCAAAGGTTTGCGTTATAACGTTATAACGCAAAGATAGGAAAAAAAATGTGTGGCGCTAATACGCTTCCGTAAAAATCATTAACAAAAAAGTAATAAATTTGTTCCAGACCATATGAGTATTTGGACATGCAATACGCGTACGGTCCGGACCGTATGCGTACAAATGTATACTTTTAACCATATGAGTATTTGGACAATACGCGTACGGTCCGGACCGTATGTGCCACGTATGCGTATACTCGTACAGTCTATTACGAGCTGGAACATATCTGTTATTGGTTTTTAAAAATCAAAAATATTATAAAAATATTATAACAATTAGATGAATAAAGTGAATAAGTGAACATTTGATTTTAATCAATTGAAATTAAGTATATTAATTGTCTATATAAATCCTTATTTTTTTATTACTTAATTTATTTCCATAGATTTTTTTTAATAATTTTATTAATTTCTGTCCAGTGTTTTTGTCGGTTTTTGTGGTAAAGTTCGTAAATATTCTCAAAAGAAGATCTTCAAACATTATAATTACTTCCAATAACTTCAATTTCAATGATTGAAAGTTCAATCCATGTAATTTGCTAAATACAGGAGATTAACAGATTGAAATAATCTGTCTTTTTTTAAATAGTCAAAATATTTAGTTTTTATTCAGTTTACAATTTAACTTTTAAAATTGATTCGAGATTTCTGTTATCTTGATCTGTAATATATATTTTAGTCTAATCAGTGAACTTGACCAACTTCTTAAAATTAGTCAGACCGTACGCGTACGGTCCAAATACTCATATGGTCCGGAACATATTAACATAAATTAGAATATAGTAATTTATGTGTCATTTGGACTGTTGTAAAGCGTTGTCTCATTGGCACTCATACCACGTCTTTTTTACGATTTGATTAATTTGGAACTCTCTTTGTAGTTGAAAACAGCAATTTGTATTCTGAGAAATAAAACAATTTATTGTAGTTATTAATTTCTCAATGACAATGTTTCATTATTAGTAATTGCTACTCGATTAAAATTTGTCAACGTTCAGGATATTCATAACATATAGTTGTCACTGGACGTACTTTTCAAACATTTTACTGTGTAAAAAGTTTCAAATAATTGTTCGATCCTTAAATTTAACTGTCTCGTGTGGAGAAATATCGTAAAACACTTGTTGCCTCGATGGCATCTATATTTTTCGGTGGTTTCCTTTTTCTGGTGATAAAAACATGTCTGGACAATGGATGGACATCTCAATTTGTTCTTTCACAGACCGGTCAAAGAAGTCTGGAAATATCCGTAGTGATTAAAAATAACAACTCAGTTGGTCACCTTTGACCGGAGTCGAAATATTAATACTGTTTTGGTTATTTAACGTGCAGTGGCCAATGTTTCAGTATATACATCTTAATTTTATAGTTTAATATGAATTATAAAATATACAACTTAGAAATAGTTAAAACGGGTTGATTTAATCTCTATATTCGTTGCTTGATTTAATTATAAATTATTTTTTCTTCTGTTGTAAAACATGTTTTCGGGAAATAGTAGCTAATAATCATTATGGATGCATATTTGTACTGAAAATAGATATAGTATTATTTTTTTTAAATCTGAAATATTCTTATCACAGTAATTAATAAGCGCATGTGTTTAGATCACAATTAATATCCATCCTGTTTATTGTGTAGACCCAGTGGAAACGTTGAGCAATGAATAGATGACAATTCAATCTGAGTTTTATGATTGTTTATGAATGGAAAGACTAGACTGCTGGTCACCATGTCAGCTTGGCTCAAACCTTATGCATTTACCTTTTTTTTAGTGGACATTTTATTCTCCCCCAAAAATAGTTGTTTAAAACACCTTAAATCTAATAAGATAATAGTATTGCCACCTGCAACACATTCCAAACCAAATGTTCCACAGAACGCCTTATATAAAACAAATGCCTAAAAGAAAAGGATGACGACAATCAGTTTAAAATGTTTGAATAATAATACTACAAACAAAATATTAATTACGCCCGGTTTTGTTTATCATATTACTTATTGTCATAAAAGATGTCTTAAACATTTTTTTTTATATAAAAAGATAACATAAGACCTTTAATGATGAATTAATTAGTAACAACCATACCTTATAAAATAAAATGGACATCTCAATAATTCCCTCCGACCGGATAAAGAAGTCCGGAAATATCCGGAGTGGTATAAAAGTTTTGTAGGTTTTTATTTGACAAGAGATAAATGCCAAGACATATACGAGTTAAAGAAAGAAATCTCAATAAGTTTACTTAGACCGCCTAAATATTCTGTCCTGAATATCGGGAGAGATATGATAATCATTTCGCAGTGTTCTCTTTGACCGGGGTTGAAAGTCCGGATATTTTCGGATTTTTGGTGAAAATCTAATTAAATTCCCTCAGACCGGTGGTACAAGTCTTTTGAATCACTTAATAATTTTCATAAGTCTAAATTTTCAATAAGGTTATAAAAAACAAATATGCCCCAAAACAAACAAGAAGAGAACTAATACACCGAAAACGAGAAGAAAATGAAAAAATCAAAACGGGAATTAACTTGACGTTCTAAATCGACGCCATTGACGTTACCTTAGAAAATTCATATTCAGGTACATGGACGATAGTCCAAGTCTTATATTAACCTCTCGTTATTTTTGCCGCGATGTATAACATGTTTTATCAAAAATTATTTCCTTTGTTTTTAGAAAATGACATGGCAGAAAATTTAAAGTCAATAAAATAAAATAATTAAACTCTGCTTTATTTGGATTTAAAATTGTTTTTTAGCCTTTAATGACAACGTATGGTAGTTGTAAATCTCAATAGTGACAGAAGTTTTGAAATAATCAGAGTGGTAAACTACTAACAAAATTTCGTTTGTTCCCCTTTGACCGAGGTCGAAAGTCCAGGCGTATACGTATTATATGTGGAAATCTCAATAATTCCCTCCGACAGGATAAAGAAGTCCGGAAATATCCGGAGTGGTATACAAGTAATTTTGTAGGTTTTTATTTGATAAGAGATAAATGCCCAAACATATAGGAGTTAAAGAAGGAAATCTCAATACCTTTACTTAGACCGCCTAAATATCCTGTCCTGAATATCGGGAGTGATATGATAATCATTTCGCTAGGTTCTCTTTGACTTCCGTTGAATGTCCGGACATAACCACATTATGGGAGGTAATCTCAAGTTCCCTCAGACTGGTGAAAGAAGTCTGGAATTATACAGAGTGTTATAATAACAATTGCGTTGGTTTACCTTTGACCGGGGTTGAAAGTCCGGATATTTCCGGATTCTTGGTGAAAATCTCATTAAATTCCCTCAGACCGGTGGTACAAGTCCGGAAATATCCGGACCGATACAATACGAATTTCGTTAATTTCCATTTGACGGGAGATAAAAGTCAGCACCAATCCAGATTATGCTCTATTGACACTAAGTTCTTTTGCATGCAGTTGATAATTTTCATAAGTCAAAATTTTCAATAAGGTTATAAAAAAAAAATGTGCAAAAAAAAAAATAAAAAAAAAAATAGAACAAATACACAGAAAACGAGGAGAAAATGAAAAAAAAGAAATTAACTTGACGTCATCAATCGACACCATTGACGTTACCTTAGAAAATTTATATTCAGATTCATGGATAGTCCAAGTCTTATATTGACCCTTCGTGATATTTGCAGCGATGAATAAAATGTTTTATCAAAAATTATTTCCTTTGTTTTTAGCAAATGACATGACGGAACATTTATAGTCGTACAATAAAATAATTAAACTCTGGTTTGATTGGATTTAAATTTTGTTTATTAGCCTTTAATGACAACGTATGGTAGTAGTAAATCTCAATAGATCACGCCATCCAGTGACAGAAGTTTTTGAAATACCCTGATGAATTGAATCAACATTTCGCTAGGTTCCTGTGGGTGAAAGTCCGGACATATCCGGATTATGGATATAAATCCCAATAATTTCAATCAGACCGACGAAAGAAGTCCCGAATTATCCGGAGTGGTATAATAACAATTTCGTCGTTCTCCCTTTGACCAGGAACGAATGTCTGGACGTATACGGATTACCTGTGTATATCTCAATAAGTTCCTTCAGACCAGCGAAAGTAGTCCGAAGTAGTACAATAACAATTTTGCTAGGTTTCCTTTGACTTTCAATGAATATCCGGATATGACCGGATCATGGGTGGAAATTTCAATTGATTTCTTCAGATCGATGAACGAAGTCCGGAAATAATCAGAGTGGTAAACTACTAACCAAATTTCGTATGTTCCCCTTTGATCGAGGACGAAAGTCCAGACGTATACGTATTATAGGTGGAAATCTCAATAATTCCCTCCGACCGGATAAAGAAGTCCGGAAATATCCGGAGTGGTAAAAAAGCAATTTTGTAGGTTTTCATTTGACAAGAGATAAATGCCCACACATATACGAGTTAAAGAAGAAAAGAAGAAAATCTCATGTTTACTAGGACCGCCTAAATATCCTGTCCTCAATATGGGCGGTGCTGGGGGAAGATTTTCACTCTTATGGGTGGTTGCCTTTATGTTGGTTTTCTATGCTTTTATGATGGTTTATCGTGTTTTCCGCTTAATGAAGCACCTATTTATATTGAAAAACACATGTTAAAGTTAGCCAAGGCCTTTACGATGAAAATGACACCTTGTATATACAAATGATATGCTCTGTTTGGTCTCTTGGGTGAAAAGATCCCGAGTTGGTATGGTCAATATTGGCTTCTGGCTATACAAATTGGGGGTAGGGGTCGATTAAATATTTATTTGGCTTACGTTCACATATTTTAGTATATATAAAGATTCAAGCATGTAGTAAACACCCTAAGCATTAGTTTGAGCTATTATATACCCCAATGGCATGCCTGGGCGATGCTGGGGGCAGATTTTCACTTTAATGGGTAGTTGCCTGTATGTTGGTTTTCTAGGCTTTGATGATGGTTTATCGTGTTTTCCTTTTAAAAAAGCACCTATTTATGTTGGAAAACACATCTTAAAGTTAGCCTAGACCGTTACAATGAAATTGACAACTTGTATAGACCAATGATATGCTCAGTTTGGTCCCTAGGGTGAAAAGATCCGGGGTCGGAATGGTCAATATTGGCGGCTGGCTATCAAAATTAGGGGTAGGGGTCGATTAAATATTTTTTTGGCTTACCTCCACATATTTCAGTATAAATAAAGATTCAGGCATGTAGTAGACACCCTTAACTTTAGTTTGAGCTATAATATACCCCAATGGCATGCCTGGGCGGTGCTAGGGGTAGATTTTCACTCTTATGGGTAGTTGCCTTTATGTTGGTTTTCTAGGCTTTTATGGTGGTTTAACGTGTTTTCCGCTTGATGATGCATCTATTTATGCTGGAAAACACATCTTTAAGTTAGCCAAGGCCTTTACGATGAAAATGACACCTTGTATAGACAAATTATATGCTCAGTTTGGTCCCTAGGGTGAAAAGATCCGGGGTTGGTATGGTCAATATTGGCTTCTGGCTATACAAATTGGGGGTAGGGGTCGATTAAATATTTTTTTGGCTTACGTTCACATATTTTAGTATATATAAAGATTCAAGCATGTAGTAAACACCCTAAGCATTAGTTTGAGCTATTATATACCCCAATGGCATGCCTGGGCGATGCTGGGGGCAGATTTTCACTTTAATGGGTAGTTGCCTGTATGTTGGTTTTCTAGGCTTTGATGATGGTTTATCGTGTTTTTCTTTTAAAGAAGCACCTATTTATGTTGGAAAACACATCTTAAAGTTAGCCTAGACCTTTACAATGAAATTGACAACTTGTATAGACCAATGATATGCTCAGTTTGGTCCCTAGGGTGAAAAGATCCGGGGTCGGTATGGTCAATATTGGCGGCTGGCTATCAAAATTGGGGGTAGGGGTCGATTAAATATTTTTTTGGCTTACCTCCACATATTTCAGTATAAATAAAGATTCAGGCATGTAGTAGACACCCTCAACTTTAGTTTGAGCTGTAAAATACCCCAATGGTATGCCTGGGCGGTGCTGGGGGAAGATTTTCACTCTTATGGGTAGTTGCCTTTATGTTGGTTTTCTAGGCTTTTATGGTGGTTTAACGTGTTTTCCGCTTGATGATGCACCTATTTATGCTGGAAAACACATCTTTAAGTTAGCCTAGGCCTTTACGATGAAAATGACACCTTGTACAGACAAATTATATGCTCAGTTTGGTCCCTAGGGTGAAAAGATCCGGGGTTGGTATGGTCAATATTGGCGTCTAGCTATACAAATTGGGGGTAGAGGTTGATTAAATATTTGTTTGGCTTACGTTCACATATTTAAGTATATATAAAGATCCAAGCATGTAGTAAACACCCTAAGCATCAGTTTGAGCTATGATATACCACAATGGCATGCCTGGGCGGTGCTTGGGGAAGATTTTCACTCTTATTGATATTTGCCTTTATGTTGGTTTTCTAGGCTTTTATGATGGTTTATCGTGTTTTCCGCTGAATGAAGGACCTATTTATATTGAAAAACACATCTTTTAGTTAGCCAAGGCATTTACGATGAAAATGACACCTTGTATAGACAAATTGTATGCTCAGTTTGGTCCCTAGGGTGAAAAGATCCGGGGTTGGTATGGTCAATATTGGCTTCTGGCTATACAAATTGGGGGTAGGGGTCGATTAAATATTTGTTTGGCTTACGTTCACATATTTTGGTATATATAAAGATTCAAGCATGTAGTAAACACCCTAAGCATTAGTTTGAGCTATTATATACCTCAATGACATGCCTGGGTGGTGCTTGGGGAAGATTTTCACTTTAATGGGTAGTTGCCTTTATGTTGGTTTTCTAGGCTTTGATGATGGTTTATCGTGTTTTCCTTTTAAAGAGGCACCTATTTATGTTGGAAAACACATCTTAAAGTTAGCCTAGACCTTTACAATGAAATTGACAACTTGTAAAGACCAATGATATGCTCAGTTTGGTCCCTAGGGTGAAAAGATCCGGGGTTGGTATGGTCAATATTGGCGTCTGGCTACCAAATTGGGGGTAGGGGTCGATTAAATATTTTTTTGGCTTACCTCCACATTTTTTAGTATAAATAAAGATTCAGGCATGTAGTAGACACATTTAGCTTTAGTGTGAGCTATAATATACCCCAATGGCATGCCTTGGCGGTGCTGGCGGAATATTTTCACTCTTATGGGTAGTTGCCTTTATGTTGGTTTTCTAGGCTTTTATGGTGTTTTAACGTGTTTTCCGCTTGATGATGCACCTACTTATGTTGGAAAACACATCTTTAAGTCAGCCAAGGCCTTTACGATGAAAATGACACCTTGTATAGACCAATCATATGCTCAGTTTGGTCCCTAGGGTGAAAAGATCCGGGGTTGGTATGGTCAATATTGGCGTCGGGCCATCCAAATTAGGGGTAGGGGTCGATTAAATAGTTTTTTGGCTTACCTCCACATATTTTAGTATAAATAAAGATTCAGGCATGTAGAAGACACTCTTAGATTTAGTTTGAGCTATAATATACCCCAATGGCATGCCTGGCCGGTGCTGGGGGAATATGTTCACTCTTATGGGTAGTTGCCTTTATGTTGGTTTTATAGGCTTTGATGATGGTGCATCGTGTTTTCCGCTGTATGAAGCACCTATTAATGTTAGAAAACACATCTAAAAGTTAGCCAAAGTCTTTACGATGAAAATGACACCTTGTATAGACCAATGATATGCTCAGTTTGGTCCCTAGGGTGAAAAGATGCGGGGTTGGTATGGTCAATATTCCCATCTGGCTATCCAAATTGGGGGTAGGGGTCGATTAAATATATTTTTGGCTTACCTCCACAAATTTTAGTATAAATAGAGATTCGGACATGAAGTAGACACCCTAAGCCTTAGTTTGTGCTATAAAAAACCCAAATGGCATGCCTGGGCGTTGCTTGGGGAAGATTTATACTCTTATGGGTAGTTGCCTTTATGTTGGTTTTCTAGGCTTTTATGATGGATTATCGTGTTTTCCGCTTGATGATGCACCTATTTATGTTGAAAAACACATCTTTTAGTTAGCCAAGGCCTTTACGGTGAAAATGACACCTTGTATTGAACAATGATATGCTCAGTTTGGTCCCTAGGGTGAAAAGATCCGGGGTTGGTATGGTCAATATTGGCGTCGGGCTAAACAAATTGGGGGGAGGGGTCGATTTAATATTTTTTTGGCTTACCTCCACATATTTTAGTATAAATAAAGGTTCAGGCATGTAGTATACACTCTAAGCCTTAGTTTGAGCTATAATATACCCCAATGGCATGCCTGGGCGGTGCTGGGGGAAGATTTTCACTCTGATGGGTAGTTGCCTTAATGTTGGTTTTCTAGGCTTTGATGATGGTTTATCGTGTTTTCCGCTTAATGAGGCACGTATTTATGTTGAAAAACACATCTTAAAGTTAGCCAAGGCCTTTGCGCTGAAAATGACACCTTGTATAGACCAATGATATGCTCAGTTTGGTCCTTAGGGTGAAAAGATCCGGGGTTGGTATGGTCAATATTGGCGTCTTGCTATCCAAATTGGGGGTAGGGGTCGATTAAATATATTTTTGGCTTACCTCCACATATTTTAGTATAAATAAAGATTCAGGCATGTAGTAGATACCCTAAGCCTTAGTTTGAGCTATAATATACCCCAATGGCATGCCTGGGCGGTGCTGGCGGAATATTTTCACTCTTATGGGTAGTTGCCTTTATGTTGGTTTTCTAGGCTTTTATGGTGTTTTAACGTGTTTTCCGCTTGATGATGCACCTACTTATGTTGGAAAACACATCTTTAAGTCAGCCAAGGCCTTTACGATGAAAATAACACCTTGTATAGACCAATCATATGCTCAGTTTGGTCCCTAGGGTGAAAAGATCCGGGGTTGGTATGGTCAATATTGGCGTCGGGCTAAACAAATTGGGGGTAGGGGTCGATTAAATATTTTGTTGGCTTACATTTACATATTTGAGTATAAATAAAGATTCAGTCATGTAGGAGACACCCTTACCTTTAGTTTGAGCTATAATATACCCCAATGGCATGCCTGGCCGGTGCTGGGGTAATATGTTCACTCTTATGGGTAGTTGCCTTTATGTTGGTTTTATAGGCTTTGATGATGGTGCATCGTGTTTTCCGCTGTATGAAGCACCTATTAATGTTAGAAAACACATCTAAAAGTTAGCCAAAGTCTTTACGATGAAAATGACACCTTGTATAGACCAATGATATGCTCAGTTTGAACCCTAGGGTGAAAAGATCCGGGGTTGGTATGGTCAATATTGGCGTCGGGCTAAACAAATTGGGGGTAGGGGTCGATTAAATATTTTGTTGGCTTACATTTACATATTTGAGTATAAATAAAGATTCAGTCATGTAGGAGACACCCTAAGCATTAGTTTGAGCTATAATATACCCCAATGGCATGCCTGGGCGGTGCTAGGGGAAGATTTACACTCTTATGGGTAGTTGCCTTTTTTTTTGGTTTCTAGGCTTTTATGATGGTTTATCATGTTATCCGCTTAATGAGGCACATATTTAGGTTGGAAAACACATCTTAAAGTTAGCCAAGGCCTTTACGGTGAAAATGACACCTTGTATAGACCAATGATATGCTCAGTTTGGTCCCTAGGGTGAAAAGATGCGGGGTTGGTATGGTCAATATTCCCATCTGGCTATCCAAATTGGGGGTAGGGGTCGATTAAATATATTTTTGGCTTACCTCTACAAATTTTAGTATAAATAGAGATTCAGACATGAAGTAGACACCCTAAGCATTAGTTTGTGCTATAAAAAACCCAAATGGCATGCCTGGGCGTTGCTTGGGGAAGATTTATACTCTTATTGGTAGTTGCCTTTATGTTGGTTTTCTAGGCTTTTATGATGGATTATCGTGTTTTCCGCTTGATGATGCACCTATTTATGTTGAAAAACACATCTTTTAGTTAGCCAAGGCCTTTGCGCTGAAAATGACACCTTGTATAGACCAATGATATGCTCAGTTTGGTCCCTAGGGTGAAAAGATCTGGGGTTGGTATGGTCAATATTGGCGTCGGGCTAAACAAATTGGGGGGAGGGGTCGATTTAATATTTTTTTGGCTTACCTCCACCTATTTTAGTATAAATAAAGGTTCAGGCATGTAGAAGACACACTAAGCCTTAGTTTGAGCTATAATATACCCCAATAGCATGCCTGGGCGGTGCTGGAGGAAGATTTTCATTCTTATGGGTAGTTGCCTTTATTTTGGTTTTCTAAGCTTTTATGGTGGTTTAACGTGCTTTCCGCTTGATGATGCACCTATTTATGTTGAAAAACACATCTTTTAGTTAGCCAAGGCCTTTACGATGAAAATAACACCTTGTATAGACCAATGATATGCTCAGTTTGGTCCCTAGGGTGAAAAGATCCGGTGTAGGTATGGTCAATATTGGCGTCTGGCTATCCAAATTGGGGGTAGGGGTCGATTAAATATATTTTTGGCTTACCTCCACATATTTTAGTATAAATAAAGGTTCAGGCATGTAGTATACACCCTAAGCCTTAGTTTGAGCTATAATATACCCCAATGGCATGCCTTGGCGGTGCTGGGGGAAGATTTTCACTCTTATGGGTAGTTGCCTTAATGTTGGTTTTCTAGGCTTTGATGATGGTTTATCGTGTTTTTCGCTTAATGAGGCACGTATTTATGTTGAAAAACACATCTTAAAGTTAGCCAAGGCCTTTGCGCTGAAAATGAGACCTTGTATAGACCAATGATATGCTCAGTTTGGTCCCTAGGGTGAAAAGATCCGGGGTTGGTATGGTCAATATTGGCGTCTTGCTATCCAAATTGGGGGTAGGGGTCGATTAAATATTTTTTTGGCTTACCTCCACATATTTTAGTATAAATAAAGATTCAGGCATATAGTAGATACCCTAAGCCTTAGTTTGAGCTATAATATACCCCAATGGCATGCCTGGGCGATGCTTGGGAAAGATTTTCACTCTTATGGGTAGTTGCCTTTATGTTGGTTTTCTAGGCTTTTATGATGGATTATCGTGTTTTCCGCTTGATGATGCACCTATTTATGTTGAAAAACACATCTTTTAGTTAGCCAAGGCCTTTACGGTGAAAATGACACCTTGTATAGACCAATGATATGCTCAGTTTGGTCCCTAGGGTGAAAAGATCCGGGGTTGGTATGGTCAATATTGGCGTCGGGCTAAACAAATTGGGGGGAGGGGTCGATTTAATATTTTTTTAGCTTACCTCCACCTATTTTAGTATAAATAAAGGTTCAGGCATGTAGTAGACACACTAAGCCTTAGTTTGAGCTATAATATACCCCAATAGCATGCCTGGGCGGTGCTGGAGGAAGATTTTCACTCTTATGGGTAGTTGCCTTTATTTTGGTTTTCTAGGATTTTATGGTGGTTTAACGTGCTTTCCGCTTGATGATGCACCTATTTATGTTGAAAAACACATCTTTTAGTTAGCCAAGGCCTTTACGATGAAAATAACACCTTGTATAGACCAATGATATGCTCAGTTTGGTCCCTAGGGTGAAAAGATCCGGGGTAGGTATGGTCAATATTGGCGTCTGGCTATCCAAATTGGGGGTAGGGGTCGATTAAATATATTTTTGGCTTACCTCCACATATTTTAGTATAAATAAAGGTTCAGGCATGTAGTATACACCCTAAGCCATAGTTTGAGCTATAATATACCCCAATGGCATGCCTGGGCGGTGCTGGGGGAAGATTTTCACTCTTATGGGTAGTTGCCTTAATGTTGGTTTTCTAGGCTTTGATGATGGTTTATCGTGTTTTCCGCTTAATGAGGCACGTATTTATGCTGAAAAACACATCTTAAAGTTAGCCAAGGCCTTTGCGCTGAAAATGACACCTTGTATAGACCAATGATATGCTCAGTTTGGTCCTTAGGGTGAAAAGATCCGGGGTTGGTATGGTCAATATTGGCGTCTTGCTATCCAAATTGGGGGTAGGGGTCGATTAAATATTTTTTTGGCTTACCTCCACATATTTTAGTATAAATAAAGATTCAGGCATGTAGTAGATACCCTAAGCCTTAGTTTGAGCTATAATATACCCCAATGGCATGCCTGGGCGATGCTTGGGAAAGATTTTCACTCTTATGGGTAGTTGCCTTTATGTTGGTTTTCTAGGCTTTGAAGATGGTTCATCGTGTTTTCCGCTTAATGAAGTACCTATTAATGTTAGAAAATACATCTTAAAGTTAGCCAAGGCCTTTACGATGAAAATGACACCTTGTATAGACCAATAATATGCTCAGTTTGAAGTCTAGGGTGAAAAGATCCGGGATTGGTATGGTCAATATTGGCTTCTGGCTATACAAAGTGGGAGTAGGGGTGGATTAAACATTTTTTTGGCTTACGTTCACATATTTTAGTATATATAAAGATTCAGGCATTAAGAAGATACCCTTAGCCTTAGTTTGAGCTATAATATTACCCAATGGCATGCCTGGGCGGTGCTTGGGGAAGATTTTCACTCTTGTGGGTAGTTGCCTTTATGTTGGTTTTCTAGGCTTTGAAGATGGTTCATCGTGTTTTCCGCTTAATGAAGCACCTATTAATGTTAGAAAATACATCTTAAAGTTAGCCAAGGCCTTTACGATGAAAATGACACCTTGTATAGACCAATGATATGCTCATTTTAAACCCTAGGGTGAAAAGATCCGGGGTTGGTATGGTCAATTTTGGCTTCTGGCTATACAAAGTGGGGTAGGGGTCGATTAAACATTTTTTTGGCTTACGTTCACATATTTTAGTATATATAAAGATTCAGGCATGTAGTAAACACCATATGCATTAGTTTGAGCTATAGTATACCCCAATGGCATGCCTTGGCGGTGCTGGAGGAAGATTTTCACTTTTATGGGTTGTTGCCTTTATGTTGGTTTTCTAGGCTTTTATGGTGGTTTAACGTGTTTTCCGCTTGATGATGCACCTATTTATGTTGAAAAACACATCTATTAGTTAGCCAAGGCCTTTACGATGAAAATGACACCTTGTATAGACCAATGATATGCTCAGTTTGGTCCCTAGGGTGAAAAGATCCGGGGTTGGTATGGTCAATATTGGCTTCTGGCTATACAAATTGGGGGTAGGGGTCGATTAAATATTTGTTTGGCTTACGTTCACATATTTTGGTATATATAAAGATTCAAGCATGTAGAAAACACCCTAAGCATTAGTTTGAGCTATTATATACCCCAATGGCATGCCTGGGCGGTGCTGGAGAAGATTTACACTCTTATGGGTAGTTGCCTTTATGTTGGTTTTCTAGGCTTTGATGATGGTTCATCGTGTTTTCCGCTTAATGAAGCACCTATTCATGTTAGAAAATACATCTTAAAGTTAGCCAAGGCCTTTAAGATGACAATGACACCTTGTAAAGACCAATGATAATTATGCTCAGTTTGAACCCTAGGGTGAAAAGATCCGAGGTTGGTATGGTCAATATTGGCTTCTGACTATACAAAGTGGGGGTAGGGGTCGATTAAATATTTCTTTGGCTTACCTCCACATATTTTAGTATAAATAAAGATTCAGGCATGTAGTAGACACCCTTAGCTTTAGTTTGAGCTATAATATACCCCAATGGCATGCCAGGGCGGTGCTGGGGGAAGATTTAAACTCTTATGGGTAGTTGCCTTTATGTTGGTTTTCTAGGCTTTGATGATGGTTTATCGTGTTTTCTGATTAATGAGGCACTTATTTAGGTTGGAAAACACATCTTTAAGTTAGCTAAGGCCTTTACGGTGAAAATGACACCTTGTATAGACCAATGATATGCTCAGATTGGCCCCTAGGGTGAAAAGATCCGGGGTTGGTATGGTCTATATTGCCGTCTGGCTATCCAAATTGGGGGTAGGGGTCGATTAAATATTTTTGTGGCTTACCTCCTCATATTTTAGAATAAATGAAGATTCAGGCATGTAGTAGACACCCTGTGCTTTAATTTGAGCTATAATATACCCCAATGGCATGCCTTGGCGGTGCTGGAGGAAGATTTTCACTTTTATGGGTTGTTGCCTTTATGTTGGTTTTCTAGGCTTTTATGGTGGTTTAACGTGTTTTCCGCTTGATGATGCACCTATTTATGTTGAAAAACACATTTATTAGTTAGCCAAGGCCTTTACGATGAAAATGACACCTTGTATAGACCAATGATATGCTCAGTTTGGTCCCTAGGGTGAAAAGATCCGGGGTCGGTATGGTCAATTTTGGCGTCGGGCTAGACAAATTGAGGGTAGGTCGATTAAATATTTTTTGGGCTTACATTCACATATTTTAGTATAAATAAAGATTCAGGCATGTAGTAAACACCCTAAGTATTAGTTTGAGCTATTATATACCCCAATGGCATGCCTGGGCGATGCTGGGGGCAGATTTTCACTTTAATGGGTAGTTGCCTGTATGTTGGTTTTCTAGGCTTTGATGATTGTTTATCGTGTTTTCCTTTTAAAGAAGCACCTTTTTATGTTGGAAAACACATCTTAAAGTTAGCCTAGACCTTTACAATGAAATTGACAACTTGTATAGACCAATGATATGCTCAGTTTGGTCCCTAGGGTGAAAAGATCCGGGGTCGGTATGGTCAATATTGGCGGCTGGCTATCAAAATTGGGGGTAGGGGTCGATTAAATATTTTTTTGGCTTACCTCCACATATTTCAGTATAAATAAAGATTCAGGCATGTAGTAGACACCCTTAACTTTAGTTTGAGCTGTAATATACCCCAATGGTATGCCTGGGCGGTGCTGGGGGAAGATTTTCACTCTTATGGGTAGTTGCCTTTATGTTGGTTTTCTAGGCTTTTATGGTGGTTCATCGTGTTTTCCGCTTGATGATGCACCTATTTATGCTGGAAAACACATCTTTAAGTTAGCCAAGGCCTTTACGATGAAAATGACACCTTGTACAGACAAATTTTATGTTCAGTTTGGTCCCTAGGGTGAAAAGATCCGGGGTTGGTATGGTCAATATTGGCTTCTAACTATACAAATTGGGGGTAGAGGTGGATTAAATATTTGTTTGGATTACGTTCACATATTTAAGTATATATAAAGATCCAAGCATGTAGTAAACACCCTAAGCATCAGTTTGAGCTATGATATACCACAATGGCATGCCTGGGAGGTGCTTGCGGAAGATTTTCACTCTTATTGATATTTGCCTTTATGTTGGTTTTCTAGGCTTTTATGATGGTTTATCGTGTTTTCCGCTGAATGAAGGACCTATATATATTGAAAAACACACCTTTTAGTTAGCCAAGGCATTTACGATGAAAATGACACCTTGTATAGACAAATTGTATGCTCAGTTTGGTCCCTAGGGTGAAAAGATCCGGGGTTGGTATGGTCAACATTGGCTTCTGGCTATAAAAATTGGGGGTAGGGGTCGATTAAATATTTTTTTGGCTTACCTCCACATATTTTAGTATAAATAAAGATTCAGGCATGTAGTAGACACCCTTAGCTTTAGTTTGAGCTATAATATACCCCAATGGCATGCCTGGGCGGTGCTGGGGAAAGATTTTCACTCTTATGGACATTTGCCTGTATGTTGGTTTTCTAGGCTTTTATGATGGTTTATTGTGTTTTCCGCTGAATGGAGCACCTATTTATATTGAAAAACACTTCTTTTAGTTAGCCAAGGCCTTTACGATGAAAATGACACCTTGTATAGACAAATTATATGCTCAGTTTGGTCCCTAGGGTGAAAAGATCCGGGGTTGGTATGGTCAATATTGGCTTCTGGCTATACAAATTGGGGGTAGGGGTCGATTAAATATTTGTTTGGCTTACGTTCACATATTTTGGTATATATAAAGATTCAAGCATGTAGAAAACACCCTAAGCATTAGTTTGAGCTATTATATACCCCAATGGCATGCCTTGGCGGTGCTGGAGGAAGATTTTCACTCTTATGGGTAGTTGCCTTTATGTTGGTTTTCTAGGCTTTGATGATGGTTTATCGTGTTTTCCTTTTAAAGAGGCACCTATTTATGTTGGAAAACACATCTTAAAGTTAGCCTAGACCTTGACAATGAAATTGACAACTTGTAAAGACCAATGATATGCTCAGTTTGGTCCCTAGGGTGAAAAGATCCGGGGTTGGTATGGTCAATAATGGCGTCTGGCTATCCAAATTGGGGGTAGGGGTCGATTAAATATTTTTTTGGCTTACCTCCACATATTTTAGTATAAATAAAGGTTCAGGGATGTAGTAGACACACTTAGCTTTAGTTTGAGCTATAATATACCCCAATGGCATGCCTGGGCGGTGCTGGGGGAATATTTTCACTCTTATGGGTAGTTGCCTTTATGTTGGTTTTCTAGGCTTTTATGGTGTTTTAACGTGTTTTCCGCTTGATGATGCACCTACTTATGTTGGAAAACACATCTTTAAGTCAGCCAAGGCCTTTACGATGAAAATGACACCTTGTATAGACCAATCATATGCTCAGTTTGGTCCCTAGGGTGAAAAGATCCGGGGTTGGTATGGTCAATATTGGCGTCGGGCCATCCAAATTAGGGGTAGGGGTCGATTAAATAGTTTTTTGACTTACCTCCACATATTTTAGTATAAATAAAGATTCAGGCATGTAGTAGACACTTTAGCTTTAGTTTGAGCTATAATATACCCCAATGGCATGCCTGGGCGGTGCTGGGGGAATATGTTCACTCTTATGGGTAGTTGCCTTTATGTTAGTTTTATAGGCTTTGATGATGGTGCATCGTGTTTTCCGCTGTATGAAGCACCTATTAATGTTAGAAAACACATCTAAAAGTTAGCCAAAGTCTTTACGATGAAAATGACACCTTGTATAGACCAATGATATGCTCAGTTTGGTCCCTAGGGTGAAAAGATCCGGGGTTGGTATGGTCAATATTGGCGTCTTGCTATCCAAATTGGGGTAGGGGTCGATTAAATATTTTTTTGGCTTACCTCCACATATTTTAGTATAAATAAAGATTCAGGCGTGTAGTAGATACCCTAAGCCTTAGTTTGAGCTATAATATACCCCAATGGCATGCCTGGGCGATGCTTGGGAAAGATTTTCACTCTTATGGGTAGTTGCCTTTATGTTGGTTTTCTAGGCTTTGAAGATGGTTCATCGTGTTTTCCGCTTAATGAAGCACCTATTAATGTTAGAAAATACATCTTAAAGTTAGCCAAGGCCTTTACGATGAAAACGACACCTTGTATAGACCAATAATATGCTCAGTTTGAAGTCTAGGGTGAAAAGATCCGGGATTGGTATGGTCAATATTGGCTTCTGGCTATACAAAGTGGGAGTAGGGGTGGAATAAACATTTTTTTGGCTTACGTTCACATATTTTAGTATATATAAAGATTCAGGCATGCAGAAGATACCCTAAGCCTTAGTTTGAGCTATAATATACCCCAATGGCATGCCTGGGCGGTGCTTGGGGAAGATTTTCACTCTTGTGGGTAGTTGCCTTTATGTTGGTTTTCTAGGCTTTGAAGATGGTTCATCGTGTTTTCCGCTTAATGAAGCACCTATTAATGTTAGAAAATACATCTTAAAGTTAGCCAAGGCCTTTACGATGAAAATGAAACCTTGTATAGACCAATGATATGCTCATTTTAAACCCTAGGGTGAAAAGATCCGGGGTTGGTATGGTCAATTTTGGCTTTTGGCTATACAAAGTGGGGTAGGGGTGGATTAAACATTTTTTTGGCTTACATTCACATATTTTAGTATATATAAAGATTCAGGCATGTAGTAAACACCATATGCATTAGTTTGAGCTATAGTATACCCCAATGGCATGCCTGGGCGGTGCTGCAGAAGATTTACACTCTTATGGGTAGTTGCCTTTATGTTGGTTTTCTAGGCTTTGATGATGGTTCATCGTGTTTTCCGCTTAATGAAGCACCTATTCATGTTAGAAAATACATCTTAAAGTTAGCCAAGGCCTTTAAGATGACAATGACACCTTGTAAAGACCAATGATATGCTCAGTTTGAACCCTAGGGTGAAAAGATCCGAGGTTGGTATGGTCAATATTGGCTTCTGACTATACAAAGTGGGGGTAGGGGTCGATTAAATATTTCTTTGGCTTACCTCCACATATTTTAGTATAAATAAAGATTCAGGCATGTAGTAGACACCCTTAGCTTTAGTTTGAGCTATAATATACCCCAATGGCATGCCAGGGCGGTGCTGGGGGAAGATTTAAACTCTTATGGGTAGTTGCCTTTATGTTGGTTTTCTAGGCTTTGATGATGGTTTATCGTGTTTTCTGATTAATGAGGCACTTATTTAGGTTGGAAAACACATCTTTAAGTTAGCCAAGGCCTTTACGGTAAAAATGACACCTTGTATAGACCAATGATATGCTCAGATTGGCCCCTAGGGTGAAAAGATCCGGGGTTGGTATGGTCTATATTGCCGTCTGGTTATCCAAATTGGGGGTAGGGGTCGATTAAATATTTTGTTGGCTTACCTCCACATATTTTAGTATAAATAAAGATTCAGGCATGTAGTAGATACCCTAACCCTTAGTTTGAGCTATAATATACCCCAATGGCATGCCTGGGCGGTGCTTGGGGAAGATTTTCACTCTTGTGGGTAGTTGCCTTTATGTTGGTTTTCTAGGCTTTGAAGATGGTTCATCGTGTTTTCCGCTTAATGAAGCACCTATTAATGTTAGAAAATACATCTTAAAGTTAGCCAAGGCCTTTACGATGAAAATGACACCTTGTATAGACCAATAATATGCTCAGTTTGAAGTCTAGGGTGAAAAGATCCGGGATTGGTATGGTCAATATTGGCTTCTGGCTATACAAAGTGGGAGTAGGGGTGGATTAAACATTTTTTTGGCTTACGTTCACATATTTTAGTAGATATAAAGATTCAGGCATGTAGTAAATACCCTAAGCCTTAGTTTGAGCTATAATATTACCCAATGGCATGCCTGGGCGGTGCTTGGGGAAGATTTTCACTCTTTTGGGTAGTTGCCTTTATGTTGGTTTTCTAGGATTTGAAGATGGTTCATCGTGCTTTCCGCCTAATTAAGCACCTATTAATGTTAGAAAATACATCTTAAAGTTAGCCAAGGCCTCTACGATGAAAATGACACCTTGTATAGACCAATGATATGCTCAGTTTGGTCCCTAGGGTGAAAAGATCCGGGGTTGGTATGGTCAATATTGGCGTCGGGCTAAACAAATTGAAGGTTAGGGTCGATTAAATATTTTTTGGGCTTACATTCACATATTTTAGTATAAATAAAGATTCAGGCATGTAGTCAACACCCTAAGCATTAGTTTGAGCTTTAGTATACCCCAATGGCATACTTGGGCGGTGCTGGGGGAAGATTTTCACTCTTATGGGTAGTTGCCTTTATGTTGGTTTTCTAGGCTTTGATGATGGTTTATCGTGTTTTCCGCGTAATGAGGCACCTATTTATGTTGGAAAACACATCTTAAAGTTAGCCAAGGCCTTTACGGCGAAAATGACACCTTGTATAGACCAATCATATGCTCAGTTTGGTCCCTAGGGTGAAAAGATCCGGGGTTGGTATGGTCAATATTGGCGTCTGGCTACCCAAATTGGGGGTAGGGGTCGATTAAATATTTTTTTTGGCTTACCTCCACATATTTTAGAATAAATGAAGATTCAGGCATGTAGTAGACACCCTTTGCTTTAATTTGAGCTATAATATACCCCAATGGCATGCCTTGGCGGTGCTGGAAGAAGATTTTCACTCTTATGGGTTGTTGCCTTTATGTTGGTTTTCTAGGCTTTTATGGTGGTTTAACGTGTTTTCCGCTTGATGATGCACCTATTTATGTTGAAAAACACATCTATTACTTAGCCAAGGCCTCTACGATGAAAATGACACCTTGTATAGACCAATGATATGCTCAGTTTGGTCCCTAGGGTGAAAAGATCCGGGGTTGGTATGGTCAATATTGGCGTCGGGCTAAACAAATTGAGGGTTAGGGTCGATTAAATATTTTTTGGGCTTACATTCACATATTTTAGTATAAATAAAGATTCAGGCATGTAGTCAACACCCTAAGCATTAGTTTGAGCTTTAGTATACCCCAATGGCATACTTGGGCGGTGCTGGGGGAAGATTTTCACTCTTATGGGTAGTTGCCTTTATGTTGGTTTTCTAGGCTTTGATGATGGCTTATCGTGTTTTCCGCGTAATGAGGCACCTATTTATGTTGGAAAACACATCTTAAAGTTAGCCAAGCCCTTTACGGCGAAAATGACACCTTGTATAGACCAATGATATGGTCAGTTTGGTCCCCAGGGTGAAAAGATCCGGGGTTGGTATGGTCAATATTGGCGTCTGGCTACCCAAATTGGGGGTAGGGGTCGATTAAATATTTTTTTGGCTTACCTCCACATATTTTAGAATAAATGAAGATTCAGGCATGTAGTAGACACCCTTTGCTTTAATTTGAGCTATAATATACCCCAATGGCATGCCTTGGCGGTGCTGGAAGAAGATTTTCACTCTTATGGGTTGTTGCCTTTATGTTGGTTTTCTAGGCTTTTATGGTGGTTTAACGTGTTTTCCGCTTGTTGATGCACCTATTTATGTTCAAAAACACATCTATTAGTTAGCCAAGGCCTTTACAATGAAAATGACAACTTGTATAGACCAATGATATGCTCAGTTTGGTCCCTAGGGTGAACAGATCAGGGGTTGGTATGGTCAATATTGGCGTCGGGCTAAACAAATTGAGGGTAGGGGTCGATTAAATATTTTTTGGGCTTACATTCACATATTTTAGTATAAATAAAGATTCAGGCATGTAGTAAACACCCTAAGCATTAGTTTGAGCTATAGTATACCCCAATGGCATGCCTTGGCGGTGCTGGAGGAAGATTTTCACTCTTATGGGTTGTTGCCTTTATGTTGGTTTTCTAGGCTTTTATGGTGGTTTAACGTGTTTTCCGCTTGATGATGCACCTATTTATGTTGAAAAACACATCTATTAGTTAGCCAAGGCCTTTACGATGAAAATGACACCTTGTATATACCAATGATATGCTCAGTTTGGTCCCTAGGGTGAAAAGATCCGGGGTTGGTATGGTCAATATTGGCGTCGGGTTAAACAAATTGAGGGTTAGGGTCGATTAAATATTTTTTGGGCTTACATTCACATATTTTAGTATAAATAAAGATTCAGGCATGTAGTCAACACCCTAAGCATTAGTTTGAGCTTTAGTATACCCCAATGGCATACTTGGGCGGTGCTGGGGGAAGATTTTCACTCTTATGGGTAGTTGCCTTTATGTTGGTTTTCTAGGCTTTGATGATGGCTTATCGTGTTTTCCGCGTAATGAGGCACCTATTTATGTTGGAAAACACATCTTAAAGTTAGCCAAGGCCTTTACGGCGAAAATGACACCTTGTATAGACCAATGATATGGTCAGTTTGGTCCCTAGGGTGAAAAGATCCGGGGTTGGTATGGTCAATATTGGCGTCTGGCTACCCAAATTGGGGGTAGGGGTCGATTAAATATTTTTTTGGCTTACCTCCACATATTTTAGAATAAATGAAGATTCAGGCATGTAGTAGACACCCTTTGCTTTAATTTGAGCTATAATATACCCCAATGGCATGCCTTGGCGGTGCTGGAAGAAGATTTTCACTCTTATGGGTTGTTGCCTTTATGTTGGTTTTCTAGGCTTTTATGGTGGTTTAACGTGTTTTCCGCTTGTTGATGCACCTATTTATGTTCAAAAACACATCTATTAGTTAGCCAAGGCCTTTACAATGAAAATGACAACTTGTATAGACCAATGATATGCTCAGTTTGGTCCCTAGGGTGAACAGATCAGGGGTTGGTATGGTCAATATTGGCGTCGGGCTAAACAAATTGAGGGTAGGGGTCGATTAAATATTTTTTGGGCTTACATTCACATATTTTAGTATAAATAAAGATTCAGGCATGTAGTAAACACCCTAAGCATTAGTTTGAGCTATAGTATACCCCAATGGCATGCCTTGGCGGTGCTGGAGGAAGATTTTCACTCTTATGGGTTGTTGCCTTTATGTTGGTTTTCTAGGCTTTTATGGTGGTTTAACGTGTTTTCCGCTTGATGATGCACCTATTTATGTTGAAAAACACATCTATTAGTTAGCCAAGGCCTTTACGATGAAAATGACACCTTGTATATACCAATGATATGCTCAGTTTGGTCCCTAGGGTGAAAAGATCCGGGGTTGGTATGGTCAATATTGGCGTCGGGTTAAACAAATTGAGGGTTAGGGTCGATTAAATATTTTTTGGGCTTACATTCACATATTTTAGTATAAATAAAGATTCAGGCATGTAGTCAACACCCTAAGCATTAGTTTGAGCTTTAGTATACCCCAATGGCATACTTGGGCGGTGCTGGGGGAAGATTTTCACTCTTATGGGTAGTTGCCTTTATGTTGGTTTTCTAGGCTTTGATGATGGCTTATCGTGTTTTCCGCGTAATGAGGCACCTATTTATGTTGGAAAACACATCTTAAAGTTAGCCAAGGCCTTTACGGCGAAAATGACACCTTGTATAGACCAATGATATGGTCAGTTTGGTCCCTAGGGTGAAAAGATCCGGGGTTGGTATGGTCAATATTGGCGTCTGGCTACCCAAATTGGGGGTAGGGGTCGATTAAATATTTTTTTGGCTTACCTCCACATATTTTAGAATAAATGAAGATTCAGGCATGTAGTAGACACCCTTTGCTTTAATTTGAGCTATAATATACCCCAATGGCATGCCTTGGCGGTGCTGGAAGAAGATTTTCACTCTTATGGGTTGTTGCCTTTATGTTGGTTTTCTAGGCTTTTATGGTGGTTTAACGTGTTTTCCGCTTGTTGATGCACCTATTTATGTTCAAAAACACATCTATTAGTTAGCCAAGGCCTTTACAATGAAAATGACAACTTGTATAGACCAATGATATGCTCAGTTTGGTCCCTAGGGTGAACAGATCAGGGGTTGGTATGGTCAATATTGGCGTCGGGCTAAACAAATTGAGGGTAGGGGTCGATTAAATATTTTTTGGGCTTACATTCACATATTTTAGTATAAATAAAGTTTCAGGCATGTAGTTAACACCCTAAGCATTAGTTTGAGCTATAGTATACCCCAATGGCATACTTGGGCGGTGCTGGGGGAAGATTTTCACTCTTATGGGTAGTTGCCTTTATGTTGGTTTTCTAGGCTTTGATGATGGCTTATCGTGTTTTCCGCGTAATGAGGCACCTATTTATGTTGGAAAACACATCTTAAAGTTAGCCAAGGCCTTTACGGCGAAAATGACACCTTGTATAGACCAATGATATGGTCAGTTTGGTCCCTAGGGTGAAAAGATCCGGGGTTGGTATGGTCTATATTGCCGTCTGGTTATCCAAATTGGGGGTAGGGGTCGATTAAATATTTTGTTGGCTTACCTCCACATATTTTAGTATAAATGAAGATTCAGGCATGTAGTAGATACCCTAACCCTTAGTTTGAGCTATAATATACCCCAATGGCATGCCTGGGCGGTGCTTGGGGAAGATTTTTACTCTTGTGGGTAGTTGCCTTTATGTTGGTTTTCTAGGCTTTGAAGATGGTTCATCGTGTTTTCTGCTTAATGAAGCACCTATTAATGTTAGAAAATACATCTTAAAGTTAGCCAAGGCCTTTACGATGAAAATGACACCTTGTATAGACCAATAATATGCTCAGTTTGAAGTCTAGGGTGAAAAGATCCGGGATTGGTATGGTCAATATTGGCTTCTGGCTATACAAAGTGGGAGTAGGGGTGGATTAAACATTTTTTTGGCTTACGTTCACATATTTTAGTAGATATAAAGATTCAGGCATGTAGTAAATACCCTAAGCCTTAGTTTGAGCTATAATATTACCCAATGGCATGCCTGGGCGGTGCTTGGGGAAGATTTTCACTCTTTTGGGTAGTTGCCTTTATGTTGGTTTTCTAGGATTTGAAGATGGTTCATCGTGCTTTCCGCCTAATTAAGCACCTATTAATGTTAGAAAATACATCTTAAAGTTAGCCAAGGCCTTTACGATGAAAATGACACCTTGTATAGACCAATGATATGCTCATTTTAAACCCTAGGGTGAAAAGATCCGGGGTTGGTATGGTCAATATTGGCTTCTGGCTATACAAAGTGGGGGTAGGGGTGGATTAAACATTTTTTTGGCTTATGTTCACATATTTTAGTATATATAAAGATTCAAGCATGTAGTAAACACCATATGCATTAGTTTGAGCTATAATATACCCCAATGGCATGCCTTGGCGGTGCTGGAGGAAGATTTTCACTCTTATGGGTTGTTGCCTTTATGTTGGTTTTCTAGGCTTTTACGGTGGTTTAACGTGTTTTCCGCTTGATGATGCACCTATTTATGTTGAAAAACACATCTATTAGTTAGCCAAGGCCTCTACGATGAAAATGACACCTTGTATAGACCAATGATATGCTCAGTTTGGTCCCTAGGGTGAAAAGATCCGGGGTTGGTATGGTCAATATTGGCGTCGGGCTAAACAAATTGAAGGTTAGGGTCGATTAAATATTTTTTGGGCTTACATTCACATATTTTAGTATAAATAAAGATTCAGGCATGTAGTCAACACCCTAAGCATTAGTTTGAGCTTTAGTATACCCCAATGGCATACTTGGGCGGTGCTGGGGGAAGATTTTCACTCTTATGGGTAGTTGCCTTTATGTTGGTTTTCTAGGCTTTGATGATGGTTTATCGTGTTTTCCGCGTAATGAGGCACCTATTTATGTTGGAAAACACATCTTAAAGTTAGCCAAGGCCTTTACGGCGAAAATGACACCTTGTATAGACCAATGATATGGTCAGTTTGGTCCCTAGGGTGAAAAGATCCGGGGTTGGTATGGTCAATATTGGCGTCTGGCTACCCAAATTGGGGGTAGGGGTCGATTAAATATTTTTTTTGGCTTACCTCCACATATTTTAGAATAAATGAAGATTCATTTGCGGTGTTGAGGGAATTTTTCACTTTTATGGATATTTGCCTTTATGTTGGTTTTCTAGGCTTTTATGATGGTTTATCGTGTTTTCCGCTTTAACCCTCAATTTGTTTAACCCGACGCCAATATTGACCATACCAACCCCGGATCTTTTCACCCTAGGGACCAAACTGAGCATATCATTGGTATATACAAGGTGTCATTTTCATCGTAAAGGCCTTGGCTAACTAATAGATGTGTTTTTCAACATAAATAGGTGCATCATCAAGCGGAAAACACGTTAAACCACCATAAAAGCCTAGAAAACCAACATAAAGGCAACAACCCATAAGAGTGAAAATCTTCCTCCAGCACCGCCAAGGCATGCCATTGGGGTATACTATAGCTCAAACTAATGCTTAGGGTGTTTACTACATGCCTGAATCTTTATTTATACTAAAATATGTGAATGTAAGCCCAAAAAATATTTAATCGACCCCTACCCTCAATTTGTTTAGCCCGACGCCAATATTGACCATACCAACCCCTGATCTGTTCACCCTAGGGACCAAACTGAGCATATCATTGGTCTATACAAGTTGTCATTTTCATTGTAAAGGCCTTGGCTAACTAATAGATGTGTTTTTGAACATAAATAGGTGCATCAACAAGCGGAAAACACGTTAAACCACCATAAAAGCCTAGAAAACCAACATAAAGGCAACAACCCATAAGAGTGAAAATCTTCTTCCAGCACCGCCAAGGCATGCCATTGGGGTATATTATAGCTCAAATTAAAGCAAAGGGTGTCTACTACATGCCTGAATCTTCATTTATTCTAAAATATGTGGAGGTAAGCCAAAAAAATATTTAATCGACCCCTACCCCCAATTTGGGTAGCCAGACGCCAATATTGACCATACCAACCCCGGATCTTTTCACCCTAGGGACCAAACTGACCATATCATTGGTCTATACAAGGTGTCATTTTCGCCGTAAAGGCCTTGGCTAACTTTAAGATGTGTTTTCCAACATAAATAGGTGCCTCATTACGCGGAAAACACGATAAGCCATCATCAAAGCCTAGAAAACCAACATAAAGGCAACTACCCATAAGAGTGAAAATCTTCCCCCAGCACCGCCCAAGTATGCCATTGGGGTATACTAAAGCTCAAACTAATGCTTAGGGTGTTGACTACATGCCTGAATCTTTATTTATACTAAAATATGTGAATGTAAGCCCAAAAAATATTTAATCGACCCTAACCCTCAATTTGTTTAACCCGACGCCAATATTGACCATACCAACCCCTGATCTTTTCACCCTAGGGACCAAACTGAGCATATCATTGGTATATACAAGGTGTCATTTTCATCGTAAAGGCCTTGGCTAACTAATAGATGTGTTTTTCAACATAAATAGGTGCATCATCAAGCGGAAAACACGTTAAACCACCATAAAAGCCTAGAAAACCAACATAAAGGCAACAACCCATAAGAGTGAAAATCTTCCTCCAGCACCGCCAAGGCATGCCATTGGGGTATACTATAGCTCAAACTAATGCTTAGGGTGTTTACTACATGCCTGAATCTTTATTTATACTAAAATATGTGAATGTAAGCCCAAAAAATATTTAATCGACCCCTACCCTCAATTTGTTTAGCCCGACGCCAATATTGACCATACCAACCCCTGATCTGTTCACCCTAGGGACCAAACTGAGCATATCATTGGTCTATACAAGTTGTCATTTTCATTGTAAAGGCCTTGGCTAACTAATAGATGTGTTTTTTGAACATAAATAGGTGCATCAACAAGCGGAAAACACGTTAAACCACCATAAAAGCCTAGAAAACCAACATAAAGGCAACAACCCATAAGAGTGAAAATCTTCTTCCAGCACCGCCAAGGCATGCCATTGGGGTATATTATAGCTCAAATTAAAGCAAAGGGTGTCTACTACATGCCTGAATCTTCATTTATTCTAAAATATGTGGAGGTAAGCCAAAAAAATATTTAATCGACCCCTACCCCCAATTTGGGTAGCCAGACGCCAATATTGACCATACCAACCCCGGATCTTTTCACCCTAGGGACCAAACTGAGCATATCATTGGTCTATACAAGGTGTCATTTTCATCGTAAAGGCCCTGACAAACTTTAAGATGTGTTTTCCAGCATAAATAGGTTCCTCATTAAGCGGAAAACACGATAAACCATCATAAAAGCCTAGAAAACCAACATAAAAGCAACTTTCCATTAAAGTGAAAATCTTCCCCCAGCACCGCCCAGACATGCCATTGGGGTATATTATAGCTCAAACTTATTCTTAGGGTGTCTACTACATGCCTGAATCTTTATCTATACTAAAATATGTGGACGTAGGACAAACAAATATTTAATCGACCCCTACCCCCAATTTGGATAGCCAGACGCCAATATTGACCATACCAACCCCGGATCTTTTCACCCTAGGGACCAAACTGAGCCTATCATTGGTCTATACAAGGTGTCATTTTTACCGTAAAGGCCTTGGCTATCTTTACGATGTGTTTTCCAACATAAATAGTTTCCTCATTAAGCGGAAATCACGATAAACCATCATAAAAGCATAGAAAACCAACATAAAGGCAAATATCCATAAAAGTGAAAAATTCCCCCCAACACCGCCAAGGCATGCCATTGGGGTATATTATAGCTCAAACTAATGCTTTAGGGTGTCTACTACATGCCTGAATCTTTATTTATACTAAAATATGTGAACGTAAGCCAGGAAAATATTTAATCGACCCCTACCCCCAATGTGGATAGCCAGACGCCAATATTGACCATACCTACCCCGGATCTTTTCACCCTAGGGACCAAACTGAGCATATCATTGGTCTATACAAGGTGTCATTTTCATTGTTAAGGCCTTGGCTAACTTAAAAATGTGTTTTCTATTATTAATAGGTGCTTCATTAAGCGGAAATCACGATGAACCATCATAAAAGCATAGAAAACCAACATAAAGGCAAATATCCATAAGAGTGAAAATCTTCCCAAGCACCGCCCAGGCATGCCATTGGGGTATTTTATAGCTCAAACTAAAGCTAAGTGTGTCTACTACATGCCTGAATCTTTATTTATACTAAAATATGTGAACGTAAGCCAAGAAAATATTTAATCGACCCCTACCCCCAATTTGGATAGTCAGAGGCCAATATTGACCATACCTACCCCGGATCTTTTCACCCTAGGGACCAAACTGAGCCTATCATTGGTCTATACAAGATGTCATTATCATCGTAAAGGCCTTGGCTAACTTAAAAATGTGTTTTTCTATTATTAATAGGTGCTTCATTAAGCGGAAATCACGATGAACCATCATAAAAGCATAGAAAACCAACATAAAGGCAAATATCCATAAGAGTGAAAATCTTCCCCCAGCACCGCCCAGGCATGCCATTGGGGTATTTTATAGCTCAAACTAAAGCTAAGTGTGTCTACTACATGCCTGAATCTTTATTTATACTAAAATATGTGAACGTAAGCCAAGAAAATATTTAATCGACCCCTACCCCCAATTTGGATAGCCAGAGGCCAATATTGACCATACCTACCCCGGATCTTTTCACCCTAGGGACCAAACTGAGCCTATCATTGGTCTATACAAGGTGTCATTTTCATCGTAAAGGCCTTGTCAAAATTTCAGATGTCTTTTCCAAAATAAATAGGTTCCTCATTAAGCGAAAAACACTTTAAACCATCATAAAAGCCTAGAAAACCAACATAAAGGCAACTTTCCATTAAAGTGAAAATCTTCCCCCAGCACCGCCCCAGACATGCCATTGGGGTATTCTATAGCTCAAACTAATTCTTATGGTGTCTACTACATGCCTGAATCTTTATCTATACTAAAATATGTGGACGTAGGCCAAACAAATATTTAATCGACCCCTACCCTCAATTTGGATAGCCAGACGCCAATATTGACCATACCTACCCCGGATCTTTTCACCCTAGGGACCAAACTGAGCATATCATTGGTCTATACAAGGTGTCATTTTCATTGTTAAGGCCTTGGCTAACTTAAAAATGTGTTTTCTATTATTAATAGGTGCTTCATTAAGCGGAAATCACGATGAACCATCATAAAAGCATAGAAAACCAACATAAAGGCAAATATCCATAAGAGTGAAAATCTTCCCAAGCACCGCCCAGGCATGCCATTGGGGTATTTTATAGCTCAAACTAAAGCTAAGTGTGTCTACTACATGCCTGAATCTTTATTTATACTAAAATATGTGAACGTAAGCCAAGAAAATATTTAATCGACCCCTACCCCCAATTTGGATAGTCAGAGGCCAATATTGACCATACCTACCCCGGATCTTTTCACCCTAGGGACCAAACTGAGCCTATCATTGGTCTATACAAGATGTCATTATCATCGTAAAGGCCTTGGCTAACTTAAAAATGTGTTTTCTATTATTAATAGGTGCTTCATTAAGCGAAATCACGATGAACCATCATAAAAGCATAGAAAACCAACATAAAGGCAAATATCCATAAGAGTGAAAATCTTCCCCCAGCACCGCCCAGGCATGCCATTGGGGGTATTTTATAGCTCAAACTAAAGCTAAGTGTGTCTACTACATGCCTGAATCTTTATTTATACTAAAATATGTGAACGTAAGCCAAGAAAATATTTAATCGACCCCTACCCCCAATTT
>NW_027268345.1:0-25803 GCF_963676685.1 Mytilus edulis
TAACCTAATATTAAATATAACGGTTTGCATGCGGACGCTTTTAACCAATCATGTTCCTGGAAATGTATAGGAGGTAAGATAAATATAATTACACCTTATGTAAGAATCCTGGGTTTTGATTGGTTGATAGCCACTGTATTTTTCACCAATTTACTGTTATCAAATGAATATCGTTCATTTTTTAACGCCGCCGGGGTATATGCAAAAAGGATATGCCTTTTTATCCTCTCTGCCATGGTATTTGTCAAAAAATACTCTATCCGACTGGACGCTGATCATCAATGCGTTTTGAACGTTAACATTCGGTGTAATTAAACAGATATAGCATGTTCTTGAGGGGTGTTTGCGAAAAATACCAGTCTTGTGAATGATTTTCACTCGCCTTACGGCTCGCGAAGTTTAACATTCTCTCGACTGATATTTTTCGCAAATACCTTTCCTTAACATGATATATCTGTTCACAAACAGCCACTACTAACAAGATGATGAAGTATGATTGCCAATGAGACCACTATAAACCAAAGTTAAAATGGAGAGGATTTAGCAATAATAGGCAACCGTATGGTCTTCGCCAAAGTGAAAACCCTATACGTTAGAGCCGGCTATAAAAGACCCTGACATTAAATATGAAACAGCTTAATTGAGAAAACGTGGTAACCGGCCAATTGTTAATAGAATAATTAAAACACAACCCATTTAATATTTATACCTTTTTGGCCGGTGGTGAACGTATTTCGAATGATGGGCTCGGACGTTTTAAAATCTAGTTTGGGGTGACTGAAGCTTTAAAAGTGTATAATCGTTGATTATCATCAAAACAGACACACATCAAAAAGGCTTATAGATTTTATAAATTTTTAATACTATACACAATCATGTTCAGTCAAAATGAAGCGTTGTCAAATCTAGAAAAAAAAATACTTGAATGATCATGAAATAGTTTTCACTGGACGCCTGACGAGCAGACAATAATGAACTGCTTGTTTTATTTTATCTGTTTATTGATATTTTAACTATGATCTTTCAATTTTATTTTATCATTTTGTTAGGACAAGGCAAGACAAGACAATTTATTTCAACTTAGGGAGGGGCGTGAATTCCTTTTCGTGTTGCTTTCTTGTTGATTTTAAGGGTGGGAGGATGGTCAGGTTTCATGTACAGCAAATATCTGACCTACAATGTATGTGTCTTCATTGTTGAGATCTCACAGACAATATTTAATCCCGCCACATGTTTGCGTCTGTCCAAAGTCAGGAGCATAGTCTGGCCTTTGTTGGTCGTATATGTTTTATTTTTATTTTATTTCATTCATAATTATGTTTGGAGTTTAGTGTGACGTCCATTTTCACTGACCTAGAACATATTTTTATTTAGGGGCAAGCTAAAGCCCGCCTTCGAGTGTGGGATTTTCTCGCCATGTCATATAATTTAATTACCAATCGGTGGCCTTGGGCTATTTTTGTCCTTTGTGTCTCTTTGACACACTCCCCATTTCCATTCTCAATTTGATCATTCCTGTAAACCTAGTGTATAACATAAACATATAACTATAGATATAGGAAGATGTGGTGTGAGTGCCGATGAGACAACTCTCCATCCAAATAACAATTTATAAAAGTAAACCATTATAGTTCAATGTACGGCATTCAACGCGGAGCCTTGGCTCACACCGAACAACAAGCTATAAAGGGCCCCAAAATTACTAGTGTAAAACCATTCAAACGGGAATATAAAAAAAGAGAAACGAGCAACACGTATAAATTACATAAACAAACGACAATATACATATACATGTATATGTACTTTATCTATAATATACATAATATCCGTACTGACAATTGATAAATCATATGAAGTAGTTTACATACTTTTTGAAAATCCCATAAGGTGGAAATAGCCAATAATTTAATGTGGGACAATTTGTGGGGAAGTTTTGGTTTCGTTTTCATTCATACGTCGGCTTTGCTGTGTTGTACCACATCAGGAAACACTTTACAGTTAGAGGTAAAAGTAAAATATTTAGATTGTGGATTTTAAATAAAATAGAAAATAAAATTGTTTACTACACTAAGTACGCGTAAGTATATTTATAAATCCTTTAAATCCTTCCTGTAATTGTGAGAAATAAATCCAATTAAAGCAAATGTTATGTATTAAAACCTCGATTAAAACAGAAATTATATGTTATATTAGTAGAAACATGTATGACAATCTTTTTAAAGATAATAATCAAAATTGAACCACAATCTTGATATAGATAAGATACTTTATCTGTTTATTTATAACGCAATATTTGAACAGAATACAAATGTACTATTTTTAGATTTCTGTTTACAACTAAAGTGTAATTTACACCTGGCTCTTTTGCAGGTAAATCATTTCTGTGTTGTTTTACCAGTAACAAAGTATTAGTTTCAATTCCGTGTGATGTGCGTAAGCGGTATTGGTAAGTTTGTGTATTTTGTAGATTGCATTTACATGTACACGTATAGAGTATACTACCGGCTTTTATAATTTTGTATAAATGGCTTCTCTTATCGGGTGTTTGTGACATTTATGATCATTGACACTTGTCGTGCACATATCGACACCAATAAAATTGAGAATGGAAATGACTTGACTTGAATACAAATATGATCAAACTGGAATATGTTCCCGGCAAGTAGTAAACGTTTTGGAAGTGGAGAATATACATGTATATAAATATGCTATGCAGCTATGTTCTCTAAGAGTTGGGACGTATACATTTGAGGATGATTTAGGGGCAACTCTTTCCATGGAGCTAGTTATATGCTAATGGAAATATAAACATGGTCTATACAGGTTTTGTTCGACCGACAGTAAAACCTTGCCAAATTGTGGGCGACCGTTTGGCTATGCGGGATGTACAAGTTTGCAGCCACATTCCGGTCAGAATTAGGACGTTAAATCCGATGCATCATATGTAGAGAATGTCACGCTTTCTGCACGTTAAGAATCTTTGAGGGGTCCGTATTGATGGCATGTTGCATAGCATTCCCCCTATCCAATATATAAACCCTTTCCAGTGACCAGTCTACATTTTCCCGAACTGCATCCCGGGGTGGCCCTTATTACAGGACCCAACTATTGTAGTTACTGTTAATTTGATCTCGTGCGTGAACTATTTGCCACTGGATATTAAGCAACCAGAAATAAATCAATCACTGACTGTGTGAGTAAGCTGGCCTTGGTCGCACATTATTAACGTCCTTCCAAATAACATTTATTACAATAGAATAGAACAGAATATGATATAACAGGAAAAAAAATATTCGCCAAATTAGGGCCTTAGAAGGGCATACACACAATATCATTATTAACAATAATATATGCAGTGGATAGACAATAGATATGTAACATGTGTAATACAATAATACAAATACGGAAACAAACATAACAAAACAAAAGTAAAATATCATAATTCAATAATTAGAATGTTGACATTGACCTAATGCAACAAATACAGCAAATAACATAAAATAAAGGTTTTTTTCAATATGACTAATCTGTAGTAGCACCAAGAGTCGATGCTTAAAGGGAAGTCCATATATAGCTACGTGTTCTTAATACAACTAGGTCAAAATCCTAGATCATTAAAAATATTATAAATTCTGTGTCCATAAAGGTACCATTTAACTTAGCTGCCTTTCCTATCATTAAAATACGTGAGTGTGCCCTTTCAAGTAGTATTGGAGGGCTCGGTGACCCGAGTGGTGTAAGCAATCGAACTACTATTTATATCTGTTACACTGAGGTTTTGAGTTCGAATCCCGCACGGGGCAGGTTTATTCGACTCCAATCTTAATTGACTAGGATAGTAGGTATTCCTACCAAAGTTCTGTGGTTCACTCCGGGTACTCGGCTTCCTCCGCCAATAAAAACTTACCATCACGAAATAGCACCATAGTGTTGAAATTGACGTTAGACACCAATCAATCAATCAAGTATTATAGTTCTTGTAAGAGAGAACAGTAACATCTTTGGTATACAAAAAAATATCGTATTCAGCATAACTTTGTTATTTTGATATTACAAGCTCATTTTCGTTTTGCATTTTGTTGTTCGATTGCTTTCATAAATATAACTATATATAAACGACATCTTTATATTAAATATCGACAGATCTTGACGACTTGATTACTGTAATAGGGTCAATGATTTCTATTTTTTATTTTATTTATGGAAACCTGTGTGTGTCAACTTTTATTCAGAACATTCTGATGTGTTTTACTTATACTTCTGATGACTGTGAGCCTTTATACAATACTGTTTTATTTTATGCAGACTTGAATGCCAGGACAATGTGAAGGAACACAATGAATGGTAATGGTACAAGTCAAACAAAACTTAAAGTTGTCCTGATTGGAGATGCAGCAGTTGGAAAGACTTCGCTGTCTGTCAGGTTTACTGAGGACAAGTTCGGAGACAACTACAGATACACCATAGGAGGTAGTTAATATACTAAGATGTGGTATGAGTGCCAATGAGAAACTCTCCATCCAAGATATAACTACAGATACACCATAGGAGGAGTTAATATGAATAAGGGAGACAACTACAGATACACCATAGGAGGTAGTTAATATAAATTAGAAGATGTGGTATGAGTGCCAATGAGAAAACTCTCCATCCAAGATATAACTACAGATACACCATAGGAGGGAGTTAATATGAATAAGGGAGACAACCACAGATACACAATAGGAGGTAGTTAATATAATTAGAAGATGTTGGTATGAGTGCCAATGAGAAAACTCTCCATCCAAGATATAACTACAGATACACCATAGTAGGGAGTTAATATAAATCAGAAGATGTGGTATGAGTGCCAATGAGAAAACTCTCTATCAAAGATATATCTACAGATACACCATATGAGGTAGTTAATATAAATTAGAAGATGTGGTATGAGTGCCAATGAGAAAACTCTCCATCCAAGATATACCTACAGATACACCATAGGAGGTAGTAATAAAAATTAGAAGATGGCGTATGAGTGCCAATGAGAAAACTCTCCATCCAAGATATACCTACAGATACACAATAGGAGGTAGTTAATATAATTAGAAGATGTGGTATGAGTGCCAATGAGAAAACTCTCCATCCAAGATATACCTACAGATACACCATAGGAGGTAGTAAATTAAATTAGAAGATGTGGTATGAGTGCCAATGAGAAAACTATCTATCCAAGATATACCTCCAGATACACCATAGGAGGTAGTTAATATAAATTATACACCATAGGAGGTAGTAATATAAATTAGAAGATGTGGTATGAGTGCCAATGAGAAAACTCTCCATCCAAGATATACCTACAGATACACATAGGAGGTAGTTAATATAAAATAGAAGATGTGGTATGTGTGCCAATGAGAAAACTCTCCATCCAAGATATACCTACAGATACACCATAGGAGGTAGTAATATAAATTAGAAGATGTGGTATGAGTGCCAATGAGAAAACTCTCCATCCAAGATATACCTCCAGATACACCATAGGAGGTAGTTAATATAAATTATACACCATAGGAGGTAGTAATATAAATTAGAAGATGTGGTATGAGTGCCAATGAGAAAACTCTCCATCCAAGATATACCTACAGATACACCATAGGAGGTAGTAATATAAATTAGAAGATGTGGTATGAGTGCCAATGAGAAAACTCTCCATCCAAGATATACCTACAGATACACAATAGGAGGTAGTTAATATAATTAGAAGATGTGGTATGAGTGCCAATGAGAAAACTCTCCATCCAAGATATACCTACAGATACACCATAGGAGGTAGTAAATTAAATTAGAAGATGTGGTATGAGTGCCAATGAGAAAACTATCCATCCAAGATATACCTCCAGATACACCATAGGAGGTAGTAAATATAAATTATACACCATAGGAGGTAGTAATATAAATTAGAAGATGTGGTATGAGTGCCAATGAGAAAACTCTCCATCCAAGATATACCTACAGATACACCATAGGAGGGTAGTTAATATAAAATAGAAGATGTGGTATGTGTGCCAATGAGAAAACTCTCCATCCAAGATATACCTACAGATACACCATAGGAGGTAGTAATATAAATTAGAAGATGTGGTATGAGTGCCAATGAGAAAACTCTCCATCCAAGATATACCTCCAGATACACCATAGGAGGTAGTTAATATAAATTATACACCATAGGAGGTAGTAATATAAATTAGAAGATGTGGTATGAGTGCCAATGAGAAAACTCTCCATCCAAGATATACCTACAGATACACCATAGGAGGTAGTAATATAAATTAGAAGATGTGGTATGAGTGCCAATGAGAAAACTCTCCATCCAAGATATACCTACAGATACACAATAGGAGGTAGTTAATATAATTAGAAGATGTGGTATGAGTGCCAATGAGAAAACTCTCCATCCAAGATATACCTACAGATACACCATAGGAGGTAGTAATATAAATTAGAAGATGTGGCATGAGTGCCAATGAGAAAACTCTCCATCCAAGATATACCTCCAGATACACCATAGGAGGTAGTTAATATAAATTATATCACCATAGGAGGTAGTAATATAAATTAGAAGATGTGGTATGAGTGCCAATGAGAAAAACTCTCCATCCAAGATATACCTACAGATACACCATAGGAGGTAGTTAATATAAATTAGAAGATGTGGTATGAGTGCCAATGAGAAAACTACAGATACACCATAGGAGGGAGTAAATATGAATAATGGAGACAACTACAGATACATCTTAGGATGTAGTTAATTTAAATTAGAAGATGTGTATGAGTGCCAATGAGAAAACTCTCCATCCAAGATTATAACTACAGATACACCATAGGAGGGAGTTAATATGAATAAGGGAAACAACTACAGATAAATCTTAGGATGTAGTTAATATAAATTAGAAGATGTGGTATGAGTGCCAATGAGAAAACTCTCCATCCAAGATATAACTACAGATACACCATAGGAGGGTGTTGTTAATATGAATAAGAGAGACAACTACAGATACACCATAGGAGGTAGTTAATATAAATTAGAAGATGTGGTATGAGTGTAAATGAGAAAACTCTCCATCCAAGATATAACTACAGATACACCATAGGAGGGAGTTAATATGAATAAGGGAGACAACTACAGATACATCATAGGAGGTAGTAATTATAATTAAGAATAGAGTGCCGTTGAGACAGCTCTCCATCAAAGTTTGATTTATAAAAAGTTAAAAATTATAGATCAAATTATAGATCAAAGCAAGACCTTCAACACGGAACCTTGGTATGTTCTATAACACATTTATGAGCTTCCAAATTCTTCAACCGAATTGACTCAAAAACTAATCTGATTTATAACATACTAAAATATATCCAGAACAACAAAATACATTCGGGAATTGTAATAGTCGGACTAGGAGAAGCATGACCAAATGGAAACTACTTAAAAGTAGGGAAATGGAAGGGAGTGGCGAACGCGGACTTACAATCAGAAAGTGAAGTAATTAATATGACGTACTACGTACTATATGTAAAAAAAAACAATGAATGCATGGTAAAAGATCACGACAAGCGGACAATCTTTAAACAATCGTGAAGCGAAAACAGAATTTTAACAATGAAATAGAGCGACATCCATAGTTTCAATGCACTAATTCACAAAAGGCATGCCATACCAACGAGACACTATTCTGATTCTGAGCTGAACAATCAAGCTTCAACTCATTGTAAACGTTCATGTCGAATCCTAAATTATCTACCAAATTTTACAGGGAGTTACTGCACCCGATCTCTGTATGTTGACAACAAGAAGATAATGTTCCAGATATGGGGACACGGCTGGTACTGAACGTTTTAAAAGTATCGTTCCTTTTTACCTCAGAGATGCAGATGTCGCCATTGTAGCGTATGATATCACTGAAAGGGTAAGCTCTATAATAGTTTTGTCACAAATTTCAACGATTCTTCTCTTGTATGATCTTGTCTTAATTAGTTTTTTGTTTTGATTCAAAGTAACCATTGTTCAGCTCAATAATTCCGTAGTTTTGATTGATTGATGTATTCCAATAGTAAGAAGGATGCCTATTTTAAATTTAATTTCGCGAAAAAGGGATGGGATTACATAGCAGGGTTCTTCATGATATAAGTTACAAATGTACATGTTACTGTCCTGAATATACATTTGCAGGAATCTGATATCATTATCAACCAATCAGATCTGATTCGTAATGTGATTGTGCTCAATTTAATCATTTTGATCGAAGGGTCTTTCTTTTAAAATTGAATTATTTTTACGTTTCACAAATATATGTTTTTGGTAGTACATAAATAAGTTCGCGTGTGCATTGACATTGACTCAAATAGATATAGGAAGATGTGGTGTGAGTGCCAATGAGACAACTCTCCATTCAAATAACAATTTATAAAAGTAAACCATTATAGGTCAATGTACGGCCTTCAATAGAGAGCCTTGGCTCACACCGAATAAAAAGCTATAAAGGCCCCAAAATTACTAGACTAAGTGTAAAACCATTCAAACGGGAAAACCAACGGTCTAATCTATATAAAAAAGTCTGTCTATAAAAAATAAGTCTGTTTGAAAAAAAATGAAAACAAAACGTCTAATAATTTCAATGCGTCCGAAGCGCTTTTCTGGATTTACCTTCATCAGGAACGCTCACAGCCAAACATTTGAAATCCGAGGATGTATAAGTACCGAAACCATTGAAGAGCTATATGACAAAAATACCTAAAATTGATAGCCCAAACTCATCCAAAGTCAACTTTTCCAGAGAGAGTTGAAGTCTTTTTTATTAATCCTTGTCAATCGAATTTTAAAATGTACCGGTATTTGACTTTTATTTTTATTAGAACACATTTGAAAATATCAACCAATGGCTCCGACTGTTACAAGAGAGTGCCCCTGAAACCATTAAATGTGCTTTAGTTGGTAACAAATGTGATCTACTGAAAAACGACAGGTGACGACACAGGTAAAACATACATAAAAACTTTATAATAGGGAGCGTTGCTTCATGATTAGAGAAAAAGCACTAGCGACATGTAATCTACATTATCTTGCCTCCTATACATTTCTAGAAATACGATTGGTTAAAAGCAACCCCGTGGAGACCGTGTATATTCCATATTGCATTTGTAGGCGGGCTTTATTTCAATACTCGGTGTTACGTCCCATTATAAAAACGTTTAAAACAGCTGAAGAAATTGGTGATGAACGATTGAAATAAGTGTATATTATAAATCATATTTAGAGAGAAATTGTTATTGTTGGCATAAGTATATTAGAATTTCACGTATACGTAAGAGATAAAGGTTGTCTCTCTTCCCATCGAGAACGGGATTATATCGTCGTGAATCATCATTTTTAAAGATATACTTATTCGTTAATGGATATAAAAAATGTACAAAATTTGTTTTTTTTGTGTTCGTGTGTTTGTCAATTATACCGTTCTTAAAGCGTAAAATGTGTTCCTGTACATATTTATTTTGTATTATTTTAGTAACTCTCTGAACAAGATTTAAAGATTCTCAGTTTGCTGATGTTTTTTTTTTTTTTTTTTTTTTTTATGTCATTTTTGTCGAGCCTTTGACTTTAGTTGAAAAAGCGAGACTTAGGATACTACATTCCGTGGTCGGAGTCGGAGTTCGCGCGGCGTCCACAAATATTCACTCTGTGGTTAAAGTTTAAAATTAAAATAACTTTCGTATACTATCCTGATTTATACCAAACTTGGACAGAAGCTTGTTAGGATCAAAAGCTAGTATCTAGAAGGAAATTTTGTTAAAATTTGTACCTGTTTTTTTACTTATAAATAGACTTAATTTTTCTTCAAGTTTACCTTACATACAGTTTTCAGTTAAAGTTTTTAAAACATTTATTACATTCATAGACTATCCTGTATTTTTTACCAAACCTGGACAGAAGCTTCTTACAATGAACAGATAGTATCAAGAGGAATAATTTTATTATTTTTTTCCTCATTTTCGTTAAGGCTGCGATTAACATAAAAAACAAAATAGGCGAGACACTGGGTTCCATGGAACCTTTACGATTTTTTTGATTTTTTTTGGGGGGGGGGGGGGGTGACAGATCTTTGTGAGAGTCTGTGTTAAACTTATACATAACTTTTTTTACCTCTCAACCAGTGAGATGCAGTGAGAGCTACACGCATTGTATCTTTTTACTGCATGTTGATCACTGGATGTCTTTAGGTTTGACGCATACCCAAGGTCTCCTTTTATACAAATTAAAGGTAAAATTACAAAAAAAGAACACCGAGGAAATTCTAAAACGGAAAGTTCCTTACCAAATGTCAAAATGAAAAGCTCAAACCCATCAACCGCATTGACAACTACTGTCATATTCCTGACTTCAAGTGGTACAGTCACTTTCTGAAGTAGAAAATAGTGGATTGAACCTGGTTTTATAGCTAGCTATAGATAAACCTCTCTTGTATGACAGTCTCATCAAATTCAAAATGATATTTTATGATTACAACTACTACATATTTATTTCTCCTTTTTCAGGAAGCACATACATTTGCAGATGAGCACGGTCTCTATTTTCTCGAAACATCTGCAAAGACTGGTCAAAACATACAACAGCTCTTCATGGATATAGGTATTTATCATATACTTAGTATTAATATGATAGCTTTTGCATATGTGTAACGAACGGAAGTACACAAGCCATAATTTCCCACCCAGGCTGATAACCCATATCAGCCCGGTCTGATAACCCATATCAGGGGCGTCTCGTGCAAAAACCCATAACAGTGCTTCTCGTGCAAGTTACTTCCGGTGTTTCCGGTATCGGTTGTTTATTTTTTCCATTGTGACGTCAGATATTGATGACGACGTTAAAATTTACGGGAACAGTTTTGTGGGGATAGTTTAGTACTTACTAACAAATACCATTGGCAATTATGAATCATTTTATAGTACAACAAACATGGAGTAATAATGATCATGAAACTCTTCCAACTACTCAATGTTTCAAAATGCCTCTATAGGAAATGTTACCATAAAATGTACATATATGTATATGGAGGTAGTGATGCTGTTGGTTGCATTGACAGTTGTAGTATATTGGATTTATAACTTAACTTCTTTATAAAGTTTTTGACTGTTTTAGTTGTTGCATTTGTGTTTTTTTTTTTGCCTTACATAAAACTATTGTCGGAAGTTTATGATAAAGCGATTAATACATGGCCTTTTCCATATCAGCCTGGGTATCATCCCTCGACCCATATCAGCGCCTCGACTCCGTCTCGGGCTGATATGGGGGTCTCTGGATGATACCCAGGCTGATATGGAAAAGGCCATGTATTAATCTCTATTTATCATATGTTTAGAAGTAAATACAGTAGTTTTGCATATGTGATAAATAGCCTGCTGTTTAATCCATATCGCGCAACTTTGATGCGCACCCTTTATCGCATACCCTTTATCACACCCCTACCCTTTATCGCATACCCTTTATCACACCCCTACCCTTTATCGCATACCCTTTATCACACCCCTACCCTTTATCACACTCCTACTTTTTTTTTTTTTTTTTTTTTTTTTTTTTTTTTAACAAAGTCAGTTTTGGTTTTTTTTTGCTTAAGAAAAATTTTCCTCAAAATAGGTAATTTTTTTGAATGACGTCATTGTTTGGTATGTGACGTCACGAACGTCGAGTTTTCATATTGTATGTGACGTCACGAACGTCAAGTTTTCATATTTTTTGAAAAATACAAAACACACAAATTAATACAATAATAAACAAAATATTTTTAAAACAACAGCACGCAAATTGTAAGGTAACCCAAGTGCTTCGGATAAATAATTGAGCAGTTCTTTTAAGGCCTTTGAAACAAGACAAAAGTAGAACTGAAGGTAACCCAGTGCTATTGATCAGAAAACAGTTCATATAATATAATACGCTTCTGTTGAAATATATGATAAAGCGTATAATACATGGCAAAATCCGTATCACATGCCGTACCACCCTCGACCAATATCATCCCTCGGGCCTTGGGTTGATATTGATGTCTCGGGATGATACGACATATGATACGGATTTTGCCATGTATTATTCTCTATGTATTAAATTCGTTTATATGCATAATAAAAGAGAAATTGTCAACGTCCTCTTTTTGAATTTACTTTTGAGTTCGGTATTTTTTATAATACTTTTTACATATAGACAATAGTATACTGAAAGATGCATTAAACACAAAAAATCGATCATACATTTTATTCAATATTGATTCCAGGTTCTATATTTGTTGGAGGTCTTCTCAAACAACACAGACACAATTCTGCTATCACAGTGACGGAATCAGGTGAACCTGTGACGTCAGGAAAATGCTGTTGACAGACATAGCGTTGTGGTGATTTTAAACAGCAACCTCTCATCGATATTTCATATTGGATAGCGTTACTAACAAACTTGTTATATTGTGTATGAAAGTTGTACTGCCAAAATAGTTACATTGCCAAAATAGTTACCTCGCATGTGAACAGTTAACCTTCCAAAAGTATGTGAACAGTTAACCTGCCAAAAAAGTTTCGTCGCATGTGTATAGTTAACCTGCCAAACTAGTTCCATTGTATGTGAAAAGATAACCTGCCAAAATAGTTTCATTGTATACTAACGTTCATATATGTTAACTACAGAAGATTTTAGGTAAACGTACATCTTCTAAAACATATATGTACGCTTGAAGTAACAAGCTTGAAGGATTATTATACATTCCATAGACACATATCCTATGGATATAAAATAGTTTGGCTCTGACAAGCTGGTGTACTTAGGCAGCAACCATTTGATTTTCTGGGGGGGGGGGGGGCTATGGTTTTTTTTTTCTGTACAAACTTTGTTTTTCGCCTGCGGCGAAAAACAATCTATTTTTTTCGCAACAAGTCGAAAACAATTATTTTCTTTCAATTTTAGCATTACATATAGTGGCAGCTGAGAGTGAAACAAACAATTTTTTTTTCTCAGAATCAAAAACAAATTATTTTTTCTCCAAAAACTGGAAACAAACTTTTTTTTCCAAAAAAAAACCATAGCCCCCCCCCCCCCCCCCCCCCCAGAAAATCAAATGGTTGCTGCCTTACCAAATTTATATTAAGGTGCAAAATAATTATTTTTTTCATATTTGTATTACTGTTTTCGTCATGTTTTGGGGATGGGTGGTCCACCCTTAAACATTGACGTATATGTATGTCAACAAAAATATATGTAAATCTGCTTAGTAGATTTATAAAAATCCTCAATTTATTGGACCCCTATATAATTATGATAGTAATGTTGACTTTGTAGTTGAAAATCGATTGTGCATGCGCTCAGCATGTTTAGCGATTAAAAACATGTTTTACATGAATTTTTTATTAGTTGTTAGTGGCTTTGAACTAGCTTTCAGATATCTGCGAGTACTCTCAGATCTGTTCCTAGTGTCTTTCTGTTGTTGGGATGTACAAGTAGCCGGCCACCTCCACTTGTATTTTTGTCCATGCATCTGATGAGTTAATAAAATTGAGAATGGAAATGGGGAATGTGTCAAAGAGACAACAACCCGACCATAGAAAAAACAACAGCAGAAGGTCACTAACAGGTCTTCGATGTAGCGAGACATTCCCGCACCTGGAGGCGTCCTTCAGCTGGCCCCTAAACAAATACATACTAGTTCAGTGATAATGAACGCCTTTTTCAACTGATTTTTATAGTTCGTTCTTACGTTGTACTGTTATACCACTGTCCCAGGTTAGGGAGAGGATTGGGATCCCACTAACATGTTTAACCCCGCCACATTATGTAAGTGCCTGTCCCAAGTCAGGAGCCTGTAATTCAGTGGTTGTCGTTTGTTTATGTGTTACATATTTGTTTTTCGTTCATTTTTTTATATAAATAAGGCCGTTAGTTTTCTGGTTTGAATTGTTTTACATTGTCATTTCGGGGCGTTTTATAGCTGACTATGCGGTATGGGCTTTGCTCATTGTTGAAGGCTGTACGTATGCTGACCTATAGTTGTTAATTTCTAAGTCATTTTGGTCTCTTGTGAACAATTGTCTCATTGGCAATCATACCACATCTTTTTTATAATTATTTGAAGAAGAACAAATGATTTCGGAAGCCAATAGGAAGAGAAACTCGTTATATGATTCGACCCGCAAAAACATTTATTCATTTGTACATGTAAAATGATGATTTACATGTTTAATTTTAAACTTCGATATGTATGTCTTTTTTACATTTTTATTTACAAGATTGATCGTTTATATAAATATACAGTGTTATTTTCCATTGTTAAACCCAAGCGTACATTTTAGATAAATAAATTGAATGAAAACTACGGTTCCTAATTTGATTAAAAATTCGATATGTATCATTACTTTCTTTTGTTTACAACTCTGTCTTGAATTGTTCTGGTCGTATTATTTCAAATATTCAATTTCATGACTGTATCATGTGTTTCCATAAGTTTACCATAGTACTATCATATGGTTGGGTTAAAAGTTAATGGTAAACCCTAGTTTTTAGTGTTTTAATGTCTAATCTTACCGTTTTAATTTATTGACCTAACTGCACGACTCGATTCTAAATTGTATGTGGTAAGATAATCGTTGCAAAGAATCCTGCTCAAACTTTAGTGAAAGACGGGTTTAACTTTCCATTGTTGCGAGAGTTTATATTCTGTGTTGAAGGCAATTGTAGTGACCTGGAATACAAGTACCATTCCATTGAGTTTAGTTATATGTCTTGTGTTTCTGTCCCTGCCCTAGGTTTTCTATATTTTGCATGTGTAGTACATCATGACATAAGAAATTGTTACGTGTACCATGATGAGCTTTCGTGCAAGACTGCTGTGTGTATTTTTTACATGGAACATTTGATCAGACTTTGACTTTTTGACTCCTGACCTACATGTATGCATGTCGGGTGTGTCATCATGTTGCAGTGTGTTCCTCGGTATATTACCTTGACCTCAAAATATAATTTTCAATTGACCTTGCTTCTGAATATGTGGCATGTAGATGTGTTGTCATAAGATGATTAGTCTATTGGCACGAGAAACTTCATGTGAGCTTGACCTTTGCCCTCAATGTAAAACTTGTATATTTTGTTTGAATTAAATGGAGAATTAACTGTATGATTGGCACTCGTACTACATCTTCTTAGATATATTAGATATATAGATATATTGTTAGTTTTGTGTACCACGATGACACTTTTCTCAAAATCCGCTTTGTGGTTTTTTTTTTGACAAGGATCTCTTGACCAGACTATGACTTTCTGAATCTTGACCTTTGCATATTGGATGTGTCTTCTGGTATGATTACCTTGACGGCAAGTCAGGAGTCTCTGGTTTTTGTTAGTCTTGTATGTTTTTAATTGTAAGTTTATTTTAATTATTTGGAGTTTGAACTGGAACACATTTTGTTAAGGGCCATCTGAATCCCGCCTCTGGGCGAGGGATTTTCTCGCTTTGTTGAAGATATAAAAAAGAAGATGTGGTATGATTGCCAATGAGACAACTATCCACAAAAGACCAAAATGACACAGACATTAACAACTATAGGTCACCGTACGGCCTTCAACAATGAGCAAATCCCAATACCGCATAGTCAGCTATTAGGACTAATTAGTGGCCTTTGACTGCTTTCTGCTCTTTTGACATGGTAACTGTCTCTTTTACACATTCCACATTTCCATTCTCAATTTGTAAGAATGTTTGGTTCAGATGAAACTAGATCCTTTAATTTCCGTGAATATCAAGTAAGAAAATTTACTGCTTCAGTAGCATCGTGTGCTGCCAGTTGTGATAGATAATGCAAAATGTTTCAATCATTTTACCTTAGATTTCATTTCATGGACATGTAGGTATGGATAATCTGCTTTTACATCATAAAAATTCACACAGACGATATACGCATATCAATAAACTGAACTCAATGCTAAGAACCTTTAAAGTACACTTAGACAGAGAGCTCAATCTAGTGAAACATTTTGTTAAATTGGTCACATTTAACTTGACATATCAGTCTGTTACCAAACTGCACCGAGATCCTAAAAAAAATGTGCAAGTTAAGTCTATTTTTAAGAAGAATTCAATGGAAGTAAATAAGCTGATTACTGAAATAAATGTAGAATATGTCTATTAACCACAGATGCCCCTGCTTGTGAAAAAAATGAGTAAACTTCCACATATAGATGCAGGATTCGCGTAATTTTGACCGTTTTGTGACCATACGCATTGTGAATAAGTTTCAAAACATTTGGTTGAGGCAAATTAAAGTTGAAGAACGGAAACAATAGATTTAGTAGTTTTCCTATCTCAAGGCTCCGGGTTCACATTTGTATCATTGGTACTCGTACCACAACTTTTTACATCTAAACACTCATGAACAGTGACGCCATCGGGACCCAATATCGAACTTAATAGATCTGTGTTATGGGGTAATGTGAATAGCGTATAAGGTTCCTAACATTTGATTGAGTCATACTTATTTAAGAGAAAGGAAACGAAAGAGTCAGCACTTATGTTTTTAAAGGGACATGATAACTCTTGAACGGTAAAAGTGACACTTAAAAATTTCAAATTTGATTTTGTGTTGAGGTGGGGATCCCGCTTACATGTTCAACCCCGCCTTATTCGGTATATATGTGCCTGTGGTAAATCAGGAGCCTGTAATTCAATGAATGTCGTTTTTTATATGTTACATACTTGTTTTTCGTTCATTTTTTGTACATAAATTAATTTTTGTTCTTTTATTTTCTCGTTTGAATATTGTTTTACAATGTCATTTTAGTGCCTTTTATTGCTGACTATATGCAGTATTGACTTTGCTCATTGTTGAAAGCTGTATATGACCTATAGTTGTTAGTGTTTGTGTCATCTGGTCTTTTGTGGAGAGTTCTCATTGGCACTCATGGCACATAAGGGGGAGGGTTGGGATCCCGCTAACATGTTTAACCCCGCCTTATTTTACATGCACGTGCCTATCTTGTTTTTCATTTATTTTTTGTACATAAATTAGACCGTTTGTTTTCTCGTTTGAATTGTTTTACATTGTCATGTCGCTGCCTTTAATAGATGACTTTGCGGTATGAATCTTGCTCATTGTTGAAGACCGTGTGGTGACCTAGGCTACATTGTATAATTGTTAATTTCTGTGTCATTTAGTCTCTTGTGGAGAGTTCTCATTGGCACTCATGCACCAGCTTCTTTTATTTATTGTGTATAAGTTTTATAGTATTTTGTTGAGGCAAACTAAAGTTAGGAGAGCGGAACCCGTGTTTATGGGACGTTCGGGAGAGACGGACTAGTGTAACTCTTTATGCCCCTAAATCATGGCGCCAACACAGAAGTTCTGACTATTGTGCTGGTGATACACATCCCACTAGCACTGTCATTAACACATGTACACATAATTTTATTATAAAAATAACACATGTACACATAATTTTATTATAAAAATAACACATGTACACATAATTTTATTATAAAAATATTCAATCTTAATTTTGATTTCTTTATTTTTGGCCGAATGATTATATGCATGCCCTTCACAATGACTGAATGAGTATCAAATTTGAAAAATTTATTGTGAATAATTATACATTATATTTTGTAAATTTTTTTCCAACTAATTAAAGCTTACCAACTTATTGATCATCCTTTCCGTTATATGTCTTTTATCATTCTGTTTTGAACAAAAAGATTTGTTACATATACTTCACATGTATTTCTTTCAAATTTGACATTATTAAAAAGCCATTAAATAAAATGATAATAAATGTGCAATCAAATATATATGCAAGTCGTCAACTTGTCAAGTGGCTAGATGCACATAACGTTAGCCATATAAACAACATGTCCTAATTGGGTGGTTTTAAAACTTCTAGCATATGTGGATCCAGGGGGGGAGCCCCCCCCCCCCTTTCGTGGGAAAAATTTGGTTGATTATATAGGGAATCATTGAAGCATGACTGGAGCGGGGTCCCCTTAGGAAAAGTTATGGATCCGCCACTGTCTAGACATATTTACGTAAATAAGGGACGAGTAAAGGAAAAAAAAAACAACAACAAAAACGACAAATTAAATAAAAGGATGTTCGATGTACTGTATACTTCGGTTTGTTTTAAAAATCTATACGATGCTTTATTTTTATCTAGTTTTCTTATCAAAATAATTAAAATGAGAAGATAAATACCTTATAGCTTCCTTTACCGTCGATGCTAAAATGTTTAATGTTATAAAATAATTATAGCGTCTTTGACCTACTTTACCTTTTTATTCGGAGACTTGCGGTTATCTTCTGTTATGTTCAACGGGAACATTAGAATGATCTAGAATAGAACCCAGATGGAACCAAGAAGTTGGGTTGCCTTAACCAAACAACCCGTATGTTGAACCAGTTACCATGGTTTCGAACCAAAGAACCAAGGTTCAGAACCAGAAAACCCAGATGGAACCAAGGTTTAGAACCAGAGTGCCCGGATATAACCCAATTGCATTCGGAATTCTCATGACTTTTTATACCTTCAATGTATTTTCCAAATCATTTATTTATTTAGTATATTTATATATAATTTTTATCGACAACCTTTGAAGGAAACTAAGTTAATGTATATGTCGTCGTCAATTCCCAATCTACACATGACATTTCATTTAAGCGATTCTTTGTAGTTTTTAGCTCACCTGGCCTAAAAGGCCATGTGAGCTTTTCTCATCACTTGGCGTCCGTCGTCGTCGTCGTCGTTAACAATTTTTCAAACATCTTCTCCTCTGAAACTACTGAATGGATTTGAATGAAACTTAGCATGATTGTTCTTTAGATTATCCTGCACAAAGTGTGTGCTTTGATTTTTGATCCGTCAAAAAACATGGCCGCCGTTACTTAAAATAGAACATAGGGGTCAAATGCAGTTTTTGGCTTATATCTCAAAAACGAAAGCATTTAGAGCAAATCTGACGGGGTAAAAATATTCATTAGGTCAAGATCTATCAGCCCTGAAATTTTCAGATGAATCAAACAAACCATTGTTGGGTTGCTGCCACTTAATTGGTAATTTTAAGGAAATTTTGCAGTTTTTGGTCATTATCTTGAATATTATTATAGATAAAGATAAACTGTAAACAGCAAAAATGATCAGCAAAGTAAGATCTACAAATAAGTTAATATGACCAAAATTGTCAATTGATCCCTTAAGTGGTTATTGTCCTTAAATGACAATTTTTCACAATTTGTTCATCATATTTGCTAACTTTAAAAAATCTTCTCCTCTAAAACTACTAAACCAAATTCAACCAAACTTCAACTGAATGATCAATAGGGTGTATAAAACAAAGTTTGTGCTTTATTTTTTATTTCGTCAAAAAACATGGCCGTCATGGCTAAACATAGAACACAGGGTAAAATGAAGTTTTTGGCTTATATCTCAAAAACTCCAGCATTTAGAGCAAATAAGACAAGAAGTTAAAGTATTTATTAGGTCAAGGTCTACCTGTCCTGAAATTTTCAGCCGAATTGGGTAACTGGTTTTTCAGGTATAATGCCCCTGAATTGATGATTTTAAAGAAATTTTGCAGTTTTTGGTTATTATCTTGAATATTATTATAGATACAGATAAACTGTTAAAAGCAAAAATGTTAAGCAAAGTAAGATCTACAAATAAGTCAATTTGACCAAAATTGTCAATTGACCCCTTAAGGAGTTATTGCCCTTTAAAGACTTTTTTCACAATTTGTTCATCATGGTGACTTACTTTTAAAAATCTTCTCCTTTGAAACTGCTGTATCAATTTCAGCCAAACTTAGGCTAAATGAGTTTCAGAGTATCTAGTATAAATTTTATATTTCATTTCCTTGTATGTCAGAAACATAGCTCCTATGGCTAAAATAGAACATAGGAGAAAATTTTTTTTTTTTTGCTTTTGAAGAAAATAGGACGATTCAAAGAATATTTAAATAAATTGAAAAAGCCAAAATAATCATTGATGAGAGATTTAACCAAAAAAATTAAGGTGAGCGATTCAGGCTCTTGAGAGCCTCTTGTTATTGTTTTCTACGGTATCTTTAAAATTATGATATACTAATATACGTATAAGTATGTTTAAAACTCAATTTAGGGAGTTCGTATCAATTTGTTAGACGTGCAGTTTGCAGTTAAGGTCGCTGTAATAATATTTTTTCAAAAGTTCGTTTGACTTTAAACAACAAACTAAATATCCTTTTTTCAACAATGTTGTCATGAACGTATATTCAACCACTCATCTTCCTAGTATTAAAACCATCTTGGTCATTTTCGTTGTTTTCATCATTGTTGATTACTTATACTTTTATAACTTTTTGTTATTTTAATGTCTAATACATGACAATAAAAAGTATAATTGCAATACAATTCTTTAATCTATCCAGCACAAAAGACGTACGATTCGTTCATTTACCGATTGTCATAACCTATACTCCCATGTAATTAGTATTGGGTTACCATTTGAATTGTATGTGGAAGGGGCTAGCATGAAATTTGACAGGAGTTTTGAGTAAAACATAAACAGGATGAGCATTTGGCAAAAAAGGGCAGGATGAATTAATAAAAAAAAACAGAACCGAGTAGAGTGAAAAATAAAAGGTAGGACAGAGATTACAAATAAATAAAAATGCAGGACAATAACTTTCATCCCCCCGAATAGAAATCAAATGATAGCTCCCTTATACCCTTTCGGCTTCTTAATTTTGAATATTAAAGTTACACTTCTACACTAAACACTGCGACGAGATACGCAATGCCTCTTTTCAATGTCCATATATATACTGCCTTTATTATTTGGAAGTCAGAAGTGTTCTGTATTGGGTTTTATACACTACCTCAAAGGTAATTTGCGTGCCTGCTACTTTCCTTGTGGTAGCCGTTTCTCATGCTCCCTCAGGCCCGTAGCCAGGAATTTCTAAAGGGGGGTTATTTAGCCTCAAAAAATCTACTTGAACAGTCAAAATTTGAGCAGAACGTTGACTTTAACAGTCATTATTTGTTTTCAAAGGGGGGTTCGTCCGGAATCGAAACCTGTTTCCCCTTTATAACCATGGTTTCTATTCTTAATGTTATATCAACCAGCCTAGAAAGTTGATAGGACATACATTTGACATATTATACGTTTCTGTGAACCTGCCATGATGCTTTGGATTTGTAATTGATTTAAATTCATTTTCCCGATAAATAACTAATAAAGTCAGCTTTATGTGCAGTCTCGGCGTCCTTATAAATCAAGTCCGAGTTTAAAAACATTGACTTTGCATAAAACAACGCATTTCTGGTTTGTCAATTGGCGGAGGATGCCTCATGTGAAATTCGATCTGCTTTTCCTTCAGGAGTACCCAAGATGTAATTTTTCTTTAGGTCGTCTTTCGTTTTTCGGCATGTTATTGTCTGACTCAGTTTGATGAGTCGTTTGATATCGTTCGTCTCTCCTAAATACACATGTCAGTTGTGCAACACACTTATATGACAAAACACACTTATATTGCAACACACGTATGTGATCTAACACACTTATATGATTATGTAATAGAATTTTAGAAAAGGAAAATTTTCTTCTTAAAATGCTATAAATATCAATAAAAACAAAACCCAACAATTAACTTCACTGAACAATACTTTTGTGGTCAAACATTCTTATAAAATCAATAAGAAACTATTAAGAACCTTTAAGATATTGTTAGAAACAATTATGAAGTTAATTTTATTGTTCACTTGTCTCCGGATAGTCATATAACAGGTTATTCATACACACAAATGATATATGACTAACGCAAACAGTACTAAAATGTTCGTAAGAAAATAGTTTGATAGTTAAAGTATCGCCAATGTAACGTATATAGGTATGAACCATCACCGATATAACAAGTAAAAGTATATTTGCATGTATATAAAAGAGCAATGTACAACTAATTTGACCTACATTGTAGTTGATGCAAGTTTATAATTCAATACAAAACAATTACTTAACTTTGAGAGGGTGTGGGGTGTGTTTTTTTTCCTAAATAATATGATCCCCAATTTTGATGGGACAATAACTTCAATTTCAGTTTCAAAATATAAAACCAGCTGCTATAAATAGGAAATCGAAAATCTACTTTTTAGACATTATTGAAAGGAGACAAATCTGAAACAATGATTTGCTAAACATTCGAAACAAAGAGATTCAAGAATAAAGAATCACTGACAAAACTGAATATCATGAACTTTTTTTCTTCTTCTCCAAACAAAAACTAGGATTGATATTACATGTTCTATGGGTTTCTTTTTATATGTTTAAAAACCTATAACTACTAAGGTTTTTGAAACAAAATTGAAAGTATTTACAAGAACAATGTAACCTTCATATTAAGCAACAAAGTCAAAGTGACATCAGAATATATAACATCCAATATCTATAAACTGCATGTATACTAAGGCACTGTACATTTACATAGGTAATACTGCATAGATAGTGCATGGTCTATAAAACTACATGAAAAATGTATTTTAGATATGCATATACATATATCATGAAAATATAAAGCATCATTATATTATAAAAAAGGGAAGATGTGGTATGATTGTCAAAGAGACAACTCTCTACAAGCTATGGGTCACCGAACGACCCTCAACAATGAGCAAAGTCTATATCCTATTTTCATCAGATCAGTTTTCCTTCATAACCATGGTTAAAACCATATATTTCAGACCTGTCATGTTTTCTACCTGTTTTTGCACGTTCAGACCGGTCCTCTACCATATATGGAAAATAGATCATATATATCAAATGTCTATTTTTTCGTTTTTCCTCAGTCTAAGCATGAAAAGCAAAGAGAATGTTCTTAATCATAAATCTACAAAGATTAGTTAATTTTAAGTACGGAAAACATTTACAGAAGCAAATCAAAATTTTAACTTTCAAAAGCAAAATTTGTAAAACAATTTCACATTTTGAAATGATTATTGTTTGTTTTCCGTAAAACCGTGACTAATATGTTACAATTAGATCAATATTTACCGAAACATGGATTGTGTTCATATATTATTATATCAAGCTAAAACCAAATGCTCTCATCTGTTTCATGTTAAAATACGATGACATTTTCTTCCAAGAACAAATTTTAAGCGGTTATGATTCATACTGTAGATGGTCTTTCAGTCCTAAACAAAGCCAAACCTGTATGAACATCGTTTATGAATTCATGTCCGTTCATCCTGGACAATGTATAAATAATCCGTTATACGTGTATTTAAGTACAAAAATTATTGCATCGTTTCTGTGTAGACGGCGAGAACCAATATCTAGGTTAGTACAAGAACACTATAGAAACTAGACTTATTATCACTAATATAAGAGCCCATCTCTCGCCATCTCTTTTGTCACCTTCACTGTACGATTTGGTTGCTGTTAGTGAATAGTACTCAGCTATAGGTGATCGGATGGAAGCATAAAGTCACCAAACATGCTAATAATAAGTTTGTGTTTGGAACATTTATCGGACTAACGGCGAAAAGTCTCTGATGTCCATTGGCTTTCTTTTATCCGTCTTTCGTTGTTCTTCGTTCTTCTGTATATCCTTTTCTCTTCCCGTTTTTGGTTTTGTAACGTTACTCTATATTCGAAAATCATTCCGGAAATTGAAATAAAATGCATGAAGGGTTTAAAATATTTTAAATGACTCCCAATTAGTATGCGCAGCTCTAAATCGTCACCAGTCAATAAGTTTAACTGTCACAAGACCCATCGACACAGAATTCTATAAATACCTAATAATACTAGTATGTATCAATTGAGAACCACTGACTAGCTTCCGACCTGCGACAAACACGTGACAAGGTTTCCGACCTACGACAAACACTGACAAGGTTTCCGACCCTACGACAAACACGTGACAAGGTTTCCGACCTACGACAAACACTGACAAGGTTTCCGACCTACGACAAACACTGACAAGGTTTCCGACCTGCGACAAACACTGACAAGGTTTCCGACCTACGACAAACACTGACAAGGTTTCCGACCTACGACAAACACTGACAAGGTTTCCGACCTGCGACAAACACTGACAAGGTTTCCGACCTGCGACAAACACTGACAAGGTTTCTGACCTGCGACAAACACTGACAAGGTTTCTGACCTGCGACAAACACTGACAAGGTTTCTGACCTGCGACAAACACTGACAAGGTTTCTGACCTGCGACAAACACTGACAAGGTCCGCGACATGCGACAAGCACTGCCAAGATTACTAATTTGGACATGCGACAAGCACTAACGAAGTTTACGATGCGGGACTAACAACGTGAAAGTTCCCGATATGCGACAAGCAATCACAAAGTACCTGACACACTACAACCACTTAATAGGTTCCCTATATGCGACAACTACTGACAACATTACCGATGATCGACAAACACGAAAAAGATTACCGACGCACGACAAATACTGAAAAGATTCTCGACGCACGACAAAAAATGACAAGATTCCTGACGCGCGACAAACCCTAACAAGTTCCGACGCGCGACTTACACTAGAAAGGTTCTCGACGCCCGACAAGCACTAACAAGGTTTTTCGACGCGCGGTGGACTATTAGTCCCCGAGGGTATCACAAGCCCAGTAGCCAGTACTTCGGTACTGGCATGAACATACGGATTTTTTTGTGTTATTAAAATTTGCTGTTACAAAATATTAGAAATTATTATACATTAAGGAATGTATCTCCCTCATGCAAAGCTCTGATTCCTTTCACAGATTTGGCTATACTTTTTGGACCTTTTGGACTATAGCTCTTCATCTTTTATATAAGCTTTGGATTTCAAATACTTTTGCCACGAGCATCACTGAACAAACATGTATTGTCGAAATGCGCATCTGGTGCAAGAAAATTGGTACCGTGTAATTGTATTATAAAGTTTCCTTCATTACATTAGAAGTGATGTGTGCGACATATACGTAAGAATACATATAATACTGAAATTGACTATTGTATTTCCTATACTAAGCCAAGTAAATAGCTAAGAAAACAATAATAAAGAACACGTACATAATTATTGTCTATTGTTCATTGACCCTACAAGTATGTTGATCCGTTCAAACAAAAACAATTATATATCTAGTATGCATGTTTTGGGTAATTAAATGCATATTCCAGATATATCAACATCGAAAGCAAGATGATTATTTCTACGAAAATATCTTCTACACAAAGTGTTATTTAACATCAGAAGAAATATCAGCAAATGCCTTTATGTAACTAAATTATGAGGGCCTGGATGGATCCACACAGGAGAGAGAGAAAATGGATAAAAAGAAATTTGAAAATACAGAAACATTGAAAGAGAAATAAATCATATAAAATAAATAGGTATTAACATGTTAAAAATAAAGAGAAAGAGCAATGGCTTCAAATAGGAAAAATCTAGACTAATTCTGGTAACGAGAATAAAAACAAACGGAGAAAATAAAGACGCCATCTTGTTGAAATTTATGTCTGATTTAAATGAGAAACAACAAAATACATTTCCAATTACAAAACAAAAATTAGACAATATAACAAATATTACGTAACTGCTTTAGACATTTCTCTGTTGTTTTAGTATTAAGACATTAAAATGAGTCTGGAACAGATGTAGTTTGTCACGTGGTTTACATTAATATTGTCTCTCGTTTCCTGTAAATCATATGCTGCAAAGCATATTCAATACGATTGGAATCTATTTTTGGTAATAATAGACCAGACATATATCAT
>NW_027268346.1:0-21486 GCF_963676685.1 Mytilus edulis
AGCTTTTTTTTTTTATTGTTTTGAAAAAAACGGGCCTATGTGATCCAGACAAAAAATACGAATAAAACAGTTTCATATTTAGGTATTTATTTAATCATAAAGAAAAATGGTACACCACAACACAGAACTAAAGAATTCAAAGATTTTTTCAGACTTTTTACAAAAAAAATATGTACCGTAAGAAACAGTCCGTAACAATACAGAATATCCTTTAAAACGTGAAGTTGGACAAACAAACAAACAACAGACCAAGACAAATTACATAAACTACAAACCCCTCTATCTTTAAGAAAATAACAAAATCGTACAAGAAAAACAAAAAAAGAGACATGAAAAAAAACATGAAACACGAAGTATCATATAAAAAAGTAAATAATAAATCAAATAAAAGGAAAAAAGATGAGACAAAAATGAACGAAAACTATCAAGATAAAAAAAAAATCTTTCCATTTTAATTTAGAAAGTGTAATATGAATAAAAATACAAGTCAATCGCAACTCGCGTGCAAACTAAGGCAAAGCAAAAACTAATACGTATGTTTACGCTTACCCTTCCTTCCCTAATTGTCAATGCTTACCTCAACACCTTTTATGCAATTTTGGAACAAGCACTGTTAAAGTCAGACTAGTTCCTTAGAAGTAATCGGCTAAAAAAAACTTGTATAAAAAAATAATACTACCTATTACATTTTTGTTGTACCTACATTTTCAGCACGTTAACACATACATTATTTTGTTTGGCCTAACGCAATCAGAGATCTATTATATTTTGATAATTGATTTGCAAATAGATTTGTTTCCTACCTGTAATTAAATTCGTGCACAGCATGCTTCCAAAAGGTAGATTCATTCGTCACAACTCGACTGAGTAGCACATTACCCGAGGATTGCCGACTGAGCTAGTGTGTTACTATTTGATACACATATCTCTAGTTGTTTTCCAGGACAACGGACTTGAAGAACATACAGGTAAGACAGTCTTAATTATAAGGTCTTCGAAAATAGGTGCACTTTTAAAATGCAATTTTAAATAAATAGTACTAAGAAAATCAATCATATTCAAGCCTTCACATATGGTTTATGTTTAAAAGAAGGTGGGGGTCTTTTATTCGTAAATTAAAAGAAACCAGTCATAACGTACAGTGATTGCGTGTCTTTGGGTTGAACTTTATTTTTCATTTATGTTTACATTTGCATTTAGAAAAGAAAGGAATACTCCGTGACTTTTGTACAGGTCGGGCTCAAGTCAGGTATTCCAACTTTTCCTGATTTGTGCCTTTATTCCCAAGAGAGGGACGAAATTACAAGTAATTGGTTAATTATACTTCTATTCAGGTATAATACAGCATTTGACTTGAAGTGAGAAAATAGGGGTTAGGAAATTATCCAAATAAAAAACATGTATGTATAATTCAACGGGTCCAACAAAGATGTACTTCATATATTTAAATTTACGTTTACAATTACTCAAGGATTCCGACCCTAAACCTTGGAGGGAACCGACTCCCGAGGAGCAATATATAGAAAGTTAGTAACGGCCGGTAAGGTTCATCATAACATATAGACAATTGTGGCTATATATTCACCTCAAAATCCAATTTCCCATGCAGAGTTAGCGGTCCTTTATCTCTCTCTGAGAGAATTTGGAGATTGCTACTAAAAGCTAGTAACTTTTGTATACAATGTATCTAGTGGATGCCGGGCATCAAAGCTTTTAAACTGCACAGGTAGTCTGTACAGAGTAGTTTTTAGGGGTAATACGGGCATGGCCATATTTGTCTATTTGTTTTCATGAACCGTATGTAAAATATGCGACCTTTGATAGCAACCATTTAATTTCGAAAAGGGAAAAGAGGGGGGTTTAGTTTTTCGACGCTTTCAAATTTAAGGTTCATCATAAGGAATTGAAAAATATGGCCGTCTTTACACCTCCAGAATTACTATGAGTACAGACAAACTGGTACATCCAGGAAAGTTTTAAGGCATGGCAGGAACTAGATATATAAAAGTTATATGAAGTCTACGTTTCAGAAAATTAAAAACTTACCTGGATTTTGATGTTCATTTTTTTCCAGTCTGCAGAAGATAGCAAAATAAACAAACACCCGAGTTTCATTTGATACGGTCAACTCAGTTACACAGTTTAAACCTGTTAAATAACCTATTGTTTACAGGTGTCTATTGTCCATCTATTGTCCATTTAAATCAATACTACTCACAACATTGATTTTATGAGGGGAGCTTCTCAATCGTTTTCACTACTTAGTTAATTTTTGCACCTTCTGCAGGAACGAAAAAAAAAATGGATAGCAAAATCTAGAAAAGTTTATAATTTTCTGAAACATAAAATGCATTTAAAATTTATATATCTAGTTCCTGCCATCCCTTAAAACTGTTGCAGGTGTATAGGTTAGTCTGTACTCAGAGTAAAATTTGGGGTGTAAATACGGCCATTTTATCCAAAAGGTTATGATGAACCTTAACACTTAGTCTATTAGGAATCGTGGGGCAACTCTGGATTCAGATTTTTTTTTCGTCATCTGCTTGACCACAATATTTTTTCTTCTTTATCAAATTGAGGATTAGAGTATTCTTTTCACCCCACCCCTTTCTCTTCCACTTTGAAGTTAAATGGTCGTTCCATTATGATCAGTGGAAATCGGATCCACGTTTTTCCTACACAATGGATCAAACTTTAATTTCACTAAGGGAGCTACCATTTGATTTTTATGGGGGGCTAGGATGAAAAATGTTGTCCTGCATTTTTTTTTAGCTGTAATCTCTGTCCTGCCTTTTTATTTTTCACTCTGTTCGGTCCTGCCTTTTTTTTTAGTTTATCCTGACATTTTTTTTTACCTATATTGTCGACCTGACTTTTTTTTTTGCAAGTGTCTCATCCTGCCTTTTTTTTTTACTCAAAACTCCTGTCCTGCCTATTTTTTTCAATTTCATCCTAGCCCCCCCCCCCCCCCATAAAAATCAAATGGTAGCTCCCTAATTGCTTGAGATTCGGATTCCTTCACGGACCTCCGTATACTCGGTAAGGCGGTATGAATTATAATTATATCTTCTGTAGCTAGAAATTACCATGATATACGCTCTAAACAATATCTTTACTTATGCGCATTTTTTTTATTAGTTCATTTCGTAAAATATGGGTCAAATACATTTAAAAACTTTGGAGGCATGCTTATGGTGTTAAAAAAACTTACTCGGGTATATCATTTAAATTTTAGTTAAATTTGTATTGTTTTTATTTATTTGTTAACTTATTGTATACCTTATAAATGAATATGTTTAGGTTTGATAAGTTATTTTTGGACCAAAGCTGAAGTTGGGATTTTGACAGATGAAAAACGTTATTTTGTTTCAACTTGAAATCGGTTGGGAAAATCTTGATTTTACTTCGCAAATTAAAAAAAATAATCCGCTATAGAATCTGTAAACAACTTGAAAAAAATTAAGTCCTCGTACTATTTCGGTTGGAGTTGATGGTGACCGTCCCATTACTGTAGCGTGTATGAAAGCCGGACATTTTCAAGGCAGATTTGTGATAGACTATATATAAGTACGAAAAGGTCTTCACGAACGCGAAACACGTGAATTCGTTGTGATCAGTTTCACGGGAAAATGGCGACCGTCAATTTATTATAGTTCAATGCAGTAAAATGAGATGAAAATCGGTCTGATAATAGCACTATTTTGACAATTTCGGCTATGCTATAGCCTTACTAGATTTTAAATTGTTTATTTATTTATTTTTTTAGGAAAGAATTCCAGTAATGGCCAAATTGAGCTTAGACTTTTTAGTGTTGCTGGTAGTACTAGAAGGTACACATTTGATATCTTCCTAGTTATTATATATTTTTCAAAAGGGGTAGTATATTAAGGAAGACAATTAAACAAAACTAGTCGAAGACTAATTTTCTGTGTTAATAATGATTTTATGTAATTGTCCAATTAGACAATTTTTTAAAAATGCAAAAAAGTGACACCATTTCTGGTAACAAAATACGTGTTTCTATAATTGATCACCGTTTCAAAATCTGATAAAAGCTGAATTAATGTTATATTTTCAAAAGTGTACACCAAAATGATATGATAGGCTTGAGCATTAATCAACAATAGATACTCAACCAATGACGTAACATAAGTTATTTTTATTTGGTGTACAACCAACGAGAATTTCCAAAGTCCTTTTAATTTAGAGACCTGAAATTTGAGAACATAAAAAAAGAACCCTTGAATATAATAGGGATAACCTGAAAATAGCAAAAATAAGTTTAATAGTCACGATCACAAGACACAATTATGTGTATGAGCTGATAAACAAAACGCTGTCAGCCAATCAGAAGAAGTGTTACATTCAAAATTAAATTATATAGGAATAACCTGATAATACCAAAAATAGGTTTAATAGTTAAATGTTGCTATATAATTGTCAATAATGGACAAATGATGATGATGTTTACATTTTTTTTTTTAGTTTTAGCAGAAACTTAAGATAGCAGGACAATAATATTTTCGTATAACCTAAAGATTTCTTTCCTTTTGTTTATGAATTTTGCTATATATTCGGAATCCTCTGCCTTGGAGTCATAAACCTTTCGAGTCAGTTTTTTGTACTCATACTCCAAATTCAACCAATCAAAATGTTGGATTTCATGTTTCGAGCATGATTTTGGTACTCCGAGCACTGAGCAAAGTTTTATGACTTCAACCCCCTGGTTGTATCCATGCACAGCCATTAAAAAAATCCGCTAACCCCAGGCCTACTTTTATTTTCACAATTTTATTGCATATAGTTTTAAAAAGCCATATTTGAAAATCCAAAAATTCCTTGTTATTTTTTCATCAATCTCTAAAGAAAATGGGTGCCAATTTTACATTATGTACATGTAGGTAAGGGGGGGGGGGGGGGGGGGGGATATTTCCAGCCAATTTTCGATTTAAGTAATTTGTAACAAAATCCCTTACTGAATAATTAAACAGTAATTATACATCGATTACGCTCGTTAAAATAAAAAAAAAAAACGTCACAACAGACACGGGAATAGCGAACTAGTTGTGAAATACAAGCACCGTAAGATGGTGCCAAAGGAACATCACCATTCAAAAAGGGAAAATTAACAACAGAGAACGAAAAATAGTCCCTTGTGTCGTAAATTTTAGTTATTACAGTTTAAATTTGATTAATCTAATGCAAGTTCCTCTGGGTAAAAGATTAAAACTATGAAAAAAAATATCTAGTACATGTTTTTTTATATTTTTCTTATATTTTTTAAAACTATTTGAAATAAAATTATGAAAAAAGGTAGGTCTTAGCGGTCAGTTTTTTTTTCTGGACACTAGATGGATAAAATAAGAGGATTCCAAATATGTGACAAACATTCAAATAGAATAGAAGCGAACATCCGTAGTACTGTAGTGTTTGTTCTAACTCTTAAAAGAAAAATGAAAAGTACAGAAAGAAGTTTTTAAAAAGGCCATGTAGGGTTAGCAGGACCCACTGGTTATTTTTGTCATGCCTTATACAATTTTGATGTAATGGCTGTGCATGTTTTTCTTGTAGGGTTAATTTCCAACTCTGTAGGCTTGGGATCCAGCCACTATAAGCGCAATTGTTACAGTCGCTGGTACTGTTATTTCATCTGGTTCTAGTATGTCGTCAAGTCCTAATGACTATAAAGTTGTCTGTGCCATCGAGGTTGAAAACTGGACAAGGTTTACTCTTGAAGACCCACATTCTACTATGGGGATGGGGCGACTGCAGTCTTCGCCAGTAGTGATAAGACCAGGTTCAAGAGAACAGTTTGTGAGTATTTTGTTTTTGCAAATTTCAATAACTATTGTATGAATTTGAAACAATATACATGTACATTATGTGCATGAACGAAATTGACACATGTTTAGGGTACGTTTCTCTCAAATGTACACTCTGAGAGGGCTGTGATTAATTACTTTACACGAAATGTACTCCAATAGTTTCATATTATTTTATTTTGGCATATTCTATACGTGTGTTTAGTTAGATTAAATACTGACGGATTTTAGAAACGCAACACTCGATTAGATTTTTAGGTTTTCGTTTTGAAATACATATTACACATTAAAACGAAGTTAGATATAAAGTGAAGTAAGTAAGTGAACACATCTCGTTTGAATTATTTTACATTTTTCATTTCGGGGCCTTTTATAGCCGACTATGCGGTATGGGCTTTGCTCACTGTTGAAAGCCGTACTGTGACCTGTAGTTGTTAATTTCCGAGTCATTTGGTCTCTTGTGGAGAGTTGTCTCATCAACAATCATACCGCATCTTCTTTTTTATCCACAAGTCGACATGGTTTACTTGATTTGAATGTTTTTTTTTTATTATTTTCTGAGAATTTTAACGGATTTGAGATACTAAACAAACAATGTAATTTTACTCGCACTTTTTTAATAATGCATTTACATGTATGAGTGAATCCGATTATTTGAGTAAAGACCAGTGGCAATTATTTCTGTGTACGTCCAGTCGATTCGGGAAGACCTTTTCAAATAAATTAGGTGTACGGCAAAGATAATGCTTTGCGTCTGGGTAAAGGGCTAGAAAAGCTACGTTAAGGTTTTTTTTATAACAAATAAATATATCAAGTTTAGACAAATAGAACAGAACAGAACAGAACATATTTTATTTCCAATTAAGGGCCCACAAGGGGCATACAGAGCATACATGAATAAGGCAAAAGAATATTGATTTGCATAGATACATAGATACAAACATTTTTTTACATACAGTTACAATACAATTACTAACTCATATTCACTTTAATAAATTTACCAACAGCATTAAGGACCTGATTGTCTTCACAGTTTAATAAATAAATAAATTTCTGCTGATTATCAAGTATAGAAAAATTCGGAATTCTTTGGCAAACAAAGTCAAAGAGAGCATCTCTATCCGATTTAAAATTTTCACAGTTAGTTAAAAAATGGATTTCATCTTCAACACAGCCAGAGGAGCATTTTTTGCAAATTCTTTCATTTCGTGGAATATTTGAAAAACGACCAACTTCAATTTGAAGCTTATGAGCAGAAATACGTAATTTACATATTATAGATCTTCTAAAATCAAAGTTCTTAATTAAAGAAAGATAATTTTCATAACCAAAATTCTGCTTAAATTTCACATAATTAAACAGTTTTCCATCAGAAGCTTTATTTTGGCTAGCATACCAATTGCTAATATATTTAGTGTGAATTAATTTACTAGATATGTTCAAAAATTTATATTGTCCGAAATGTTTTACTTCTTGTTTAATTTCAAAAACTTCTAATACTTTTTTAACAAATGAGAACCAAGAAGTTATGTTAGATTTGTGAAGCTCTTGGCTGCATTGATAAGCATCTTTCAATAGACTGAATTCAGTTGTAAGATTTTCAAATCTATACCAGTATTTTACAATTGACTTTACAATATCATAATGTAAGGGGAAACGTCCCAGTTCTGATAATACAGCAAAATTGACACTCCTTTTGTGTACACCAAGTATAAATTTAGAAAATTTAAGATGGAGATTCTCACACTTAAGATTTTTAAAAACATTTTCAAGATTAAATAAGGAAGACTGTAATTTATTACAAGAGACATTATAACCTCCCCATACCTCTGAATTATATAACAGAATGGGTTTAAGGGTATGATCAAAAATATGAACACAAGATTTTATTCCAGGAGACAAATTGATAAAATCCTTTCTAAGTTTATAGTAGGCCTTAAGAGCCTTATTATAAAGTTCAGTTTTAGCTAGATGAAAACTTCCAGATGCGGTAAAGTGAACACCTAAATATTTGTAATGAGCGACACAGTCAATCAAGTTATTCTGCAGTCGAAAATTTGCCTGAATTTTCCTTCCAGCCTTATTAAAAATTATGACTTTAGTCTTTCTAATATTAACTTTCAGACACCTGCAGTCAGCACAATATTTTTCTAACTGATCAAGTCTACTTTGAAGCCCTGTGGCTGATGTTGACATAATCACAATATCATCCGCATACATCAAACAATTTAATTTCTCTGAGTGCAGGAAACTGCATCCAGACAGGAGTCAAGATAAGATGGGAAGTCATTTATAAAAATTTTAAATAATGAAGGACTCAAGTTGTCTCCTTGTCTTACACCTAATTTAATGCTAAAAGGGGTCAGTGAGAGAAGCTCCAACTTATTTCTGTAAAGAACTTTATCATATTGTTATTGATATCATTTTTTTTCAACAATCGTTTCTTTTTTTAAATATACATATAAAAACAGTTGTAAATGCTTAGTTTTGTGTACACTTAACCTACACAAGGCCTACATTGACCATCGACTGCATATAGACAAAACATAATTTAAACTACATGTAAACGTTGAGTTTTATTAATGGGAACGTAATTGTGTTTATACTGCACTCGTTCTATTTGAGCAGTCAAAATGCGTTGACTGTATATTTCTATTTATCCTGCAATTGGGTGTCCTACTATACAGATACAGCCCTACAGATATCGCTATGCTGTATCTGTATACTATACAGATATCGTTTTAAAGTTCCGCCCACTGCCAGACTGAGTATTGTTTGAGTTAGTAATTGTATTGTAACTGTATGTAAAAAAAAAAATTTTGTTTGTATCTATGTATCTATGCAAATCAATATTCTTTTGCCTTATTCATGTATACTCTGTATGCCCCTTGTGGGCCCTTAATTGGAAATAAAATATGTTCTGTTCTGTTCTGTTCTGTTTGGACCTGTGTGACCTCAGAATGTGTATTCCAGTTGCATTCCAATGACGATGACAATTGTCGATTTCAAAACTTGAATGTGTATGATTGTGTAACAAAATCAACCATGTCAATTTCAGCATGCATGTTTAGTGAATGTCAAGTCTGAAGCGTAGGACAACTCGTACACTTCTGTTTCAAATTTGACAAATGTTGTGTTATTTGTTCTTACTGTTGAAATTAGTTTTTAAGTTAAAATAGATAATTATTTACCTTGAGCGATGTATTATTGTTGACCATTCGAGATTCTTTTTTGCGAACCCGTCTTCAGCGTAATGTGTGATTTTGATATTACTACGCGGGCCTCAAGGGATTACAAATCGAAAATAAATGCTAAATATGTTAGTTTTTGTGTCTTTCAAAACACAAACAATATACAGAATTAATTGCAGGATAAAGACAATAACTGTTTAGTGTCTTTAAATATCAGCTGTCTTTTTACTCGGCTCGAAACAGGTGTAGTAGCTCGCTAAAAGCTCGCATACACCTTGTTTCCTAGCCTCGTACAAATACAGCTGATATTTAAAGACGCTAAACAGTTATTGTCTATGTCATATACAGTCACTGACCTGATATCACGTTTCCTCATGAATATTTAAATAGAAATTGCCGAAATTGTAATTAATTATTCATACGACCTATTCAACCTGTTCTTGATTCCAATGTATACAACGACTCAAACTATTTCTTTTTTAGAAGAAACAAATATTTCACCTAAATTATTATGTTTTATGCTTATTGTTGATATTTTAGTTCATTCTCAAACAATTCCTACACCACCGATTAAGGGTTTCATCAGGAAATGTACACATTTCTCCGCCTGCATGATATGAGGCCTTTTTGTAAAAGGGGGTTTCCCACAATATTTAAATCAAATAATAAAATTAACACATTAAACAACAATTGAAAATGTTGTTTTTAGATTGCAGTATAAAGACAATAATAGTGCATTGACTTGACATATCAACGATATAAGGATTCGGCACGAAACGGGGAAAATGCTCGGCATAGCCTCGCTTTCCCCGTTTCTAAGCCTCATCCTTATATCGTTGATATGTCAAGTCAATGCACTTTTATTGTCTATTTAGTTTGCGTGTGAGTTACACTAACACAACACCGAGTTTAGATAGATAGCTCACAAGAAGTCGTCATTGTTTACTTGAACATATATAGTTTAATGTATTGTAGATAGCTCACAAGTCGTCATGGTTTACTTCAACATATATTTTAATGTATTGTAGATAGCTCACAAGTCGTCATGGTTTACTCCAGCATATATTGTGATGTATTGTAGATAGCCCACAGGTCGTCATTGTTTACTTGAACATATGTTTTAATGTATTGTAGATGTCCAACAAATCACGATGGTTTACTTCAAAAATGTTTTAAATAAACTTATCATAAATACCAGGACTAAATTTTGTATATACGCCAGACGCGCGTTTCACCTACAAAAGACTCATCAGTGACGCTCGAACCAATGAAGTTAAAAAGGCCACATAAAGCACGAAGTTGAAGAGCATTGAGGACCAAAATTCCTAAAAGTTTTGCCAAATTCAGCTAAAATAATCTATGCCTGAAGTAGAAAAGCCTTAATATTTCAAAAATTCAATATTTTGTAAACAGTTAATTCATAAATGTAACCATATCAATGATAATTCTTGTCAGCACAAAAAGTGTATTGTAGATAGCCCATTAGTCGTCATGGTTTGCCTCAACATATATTTTAATGTATTGTAGATAGCCCACAAGTCGTCATGGTTTTCTGGAACCTACGGAGTAGCGTCATGGTTGATAAATGATCGTCGTGCTGTTGTAATGTGGAATTGTCCTTACAGTTTTTGGTGGAGCAAAAATGTGTTAGGAATTGGATTGACGGAATCATTTTATGGCGTTCATCAAAATTGGTTCGGTCAAATGTACAGTGGAAGAAATAGTCAAGGTTTGAATTTTGTGCGAGGCGAATACCGCTATGAAACACCAACAATTAAAATAGCTGACGAGAGATTTGAAATTACTGGTACCATGGGAACCGGTCACAAGACAACAGCGCGTATTGTTATAAGACCTATTAACGACGAAGACCTTGCGCCATCAATTACAAATGAACTCGACAAACAGAAAAAACGTGACACAGAAATAATTAACAAATATAGGTCACCGTAGGGCCTTCAACAATGAAAAAAGCCCATACAGTATAGTGTGGTTTACAGTTTTTTGTGTTAATCTCACCATGTTCAGTATGAAGTGATATTAGTGTATTTTTATTTTTACTCAGTTCAAAAGTTTGGGGTGGGGGCAAGGGAGGGGGCTCAGTGACCGATAGGTCTTATTAGATTGCTGTATTACTAGCCTGTTTTGCAAATGACAGTTATATTCATCCAATATTGAATGACTAGGATTATCAGGTTCTTCTTTACTGAAGTTCTTTCCCGGCACTTCTGTTTCCTCAACCAATAAAATTTTACCGCCTCGAAATAGCACAACGGTGTTAGAAGTGGCGTTAAAAAAAACCAGTCAAACGAATATTTAGTTTATTAGTTTAAAAAAATAATATTCTATATTATCAAAATGAATAAAAATAATGGTATACACAATTGCCTATGCTTGAGTTACATTTTTGTAAATTCTTATACAGATTATACAGTATGTGTATAAATGCGACTTTTGCAAAATATGAAAAGCCATGATCTGTATATACAAAAACCTACAATTAAAAAATTAAAAATCGCACTCACTCGATTATTTGATAAATTTCTCAGAAAACAACTGACATTCCAACTTGCACGTTCTTTAATCTAGTATGTCCTTAATTTTGATTGCCTCCTTTTTTGTTCAAGTTGGTTTGAATATCTTTTATTGATCACCTGTAATTTACCAACAGAAACTACAGTGCATTTAAGATCTGTTTTGAACATTGATTGTTTGTTGTTTCTTAAACATCTTATTCTTATACACCCTAAATTAGTTAATATAACTATACATGTACATATTCATATTTTTAAAGAAGTGTATAAATCTAAAGATTAAGGAGATGTGGTGTTGTATGATTATCACGGAGATAACTCGTAACCAAAGTTTAAATGAAGTGGATGAAAGCATTTATTGATAACCGTACGGCCGTTAATGATGAGAAAAACCCATACCGCATGGTTGGGTAAAAAAGGTCCCGCCATGAAAAATCTAAAAAAAAATCAAGAAAATTAACGCCCTAATTTGTAACAAAACATTTTACGAAAAACAAAATTGATATGACTGACATGGACCAATGACATCCACTGAACTACAATCTCTTGACTTAGTATCGGCAAGTACATAATTTGGCGGGATTAACTATGTTTGTGAACGCTCAAACCTACCATTACCTGGTGCTGGTGTAGAAGTACAACGTAAGAACAAACGTTATAACTCAGATGAAAAGGCTCATCACATTGGTACTTTGCGCTAGATAATTTCAGAAATGCTAAAACTTGTCTGGCTACTTTATCTTTAGTTGTATACTTTTGTACACTGTTAAAAACTATATTCATACATTGAAGTATTATAAATACCACGCTATTTACTAGTTAACATATTTAAACGACGAATCCGCAGGATTTTCCCCAACAAAATTGTATTGCAATAAATATTCCGGCTCAGGTATAAATTATAAAGTCAGTGACGGAAAGTAGAAATCCTCTTTGTAATACAAACGAAATCCTTGTCCTCGTGCATTTACTAAACTGTCAATCACACGGAGACGTAACAAACTGGCGGAGTTTAAATCATGGTTTAACATAAAAAAAAATATCCGATTAAACCACAGTCCAAGCTCCGCCTATCTACATGGAGTTGCAAGGACAAAGCACGTCATGATTCTTTTTAATGGAATAACATGTCAATCAACCGAACTATTAAGCAGATTATCACGTATAAACATCAAAGGAAAAATGCCGTATTATGTTACAATACATATTATGCAAATTATAAAAATAAAAATCGAATTTAAAAAAATATTGAGTCAGACGTAAAACATTTTGAAAAATGGCAAGACATCTAAGTTTGTAATAAAAGATGATAGAACATAATATACATTGTATATGGTATATGTTAAGCAATAGCTGCGCATGTATTTATATAGTTTACAGATCTTCTATGGTGGTACATGTAGCACGGCGACATATAAAAAATCGAGGAGCAAGTGATGAGAACTTAATAAGATTGTGGTGGTAGTTGTTGCATGTTAATCTCTTGACCTGGTCGACCTTCTGCCAACTGATACATGTATGTGGACACTTGTTTCATGCCAACCGCTGGGTTAATGTCAGATACATCTTGTTCAGCTCCTGTCTGAACCATTTGTGTACTTGGCATTTCTACTGTATTTATGTGTTGTCCGGAAGTGACGTACCACATCGTTCTCTGTAAGCAGAAGAATAAAGTACACCATGTACATACAAATATAGCATACAATTAAAAAACCAATTGTTTCGAGAACAACTGAAGGAGTTTCCACATGTAACTATTCAGATCTTAGTACAAATTTAAGAGGAATTGACATGAATTTTCGCACTTGAACAAAAAGAAATTTACTAAATAGACTAGTATTACCGACTTTGGACTTAGAAGTTTTTATTTCTTCGACTTAAATTATTTTGGTTGCTCTTAATTGGCCGAGTACCAGAATTTCCTATCATATAGTTAACATTACAATATGTAATTCGAAGACAAAAGTCGGTAACATAAAAATAGTCTATTTGTCATAAGTTTTCTGAAAATAAGGTGAGAATACAGAAAAATACACGATCTAAACCAATTAGAATAAACATAATCGTATCTCAATTACAAAACAGTTTAGTTTACATATATAAATCTGTCATCGCAAAGCCGTGCTGATAAGTGAACAGATAATATTATGCTTGAAAAAAAAACCAGATTGTAATTTAGCGGTTGTCGTTTGTTAATGTGTTACATATTTTTGTTCGTTCATTTTTATGCCCCATATATGGGCATTATGTTTTCTGGTCTGTGACTCCGTCTGTTCGTTCGGTCGTTCGTCCATTCATCCGTCAGTTCGTCTGTCCATCCCGCTTCAGGTTAAAGTTTTTGGTCGAGGAAGTTCTTGATGAAGTTGAAGTCCAATCAACTTGAAACTTAGTACACACGTTCCTTGTAATACGATCTTTCTAATTTAATGCCAAATTCGAGTTTTCATCCCATTTTCACGGTCCACTGAACATCGAAAATGATAATGCGGATGGGGCATCCGTTTATTAGAACATTTTCTTGTTTGTGAATAAATTAGTTCGTTAGTTTTGTAGTTTGAATTGTTTTACATTTCGGGACATTTTATAGCTGACTATTCGGTATGGGCTTTGCTGATTGTTGAAGGCCGTACGGTGACCTATTATTATAGTTGTTAATTATTGCGTAATTTGGTCCCTTGTTGAGAGTTAATTGTCTCATTGGCAATCATACCACATCTTTTTTTTTATATTTGTCAACAAGTAGAGATGATTGTGTCCAGTATCTGATACTACCACTCCAGGATAGGTATATACAATGATGTTAAAGTGAAATTTGTTTACATTGGCAATCATACCACATCTTTTTTTATATTTGTCAACAAGTAGAGATGATTGTGTCCAGTATCTGATACCACCACTCCAGGATAGGTATATACAATGATGTTAAATTGAAATTTGTTTACATTAAACTTTATAGACTTTGTTATAGAAATTATATATTAAGGATTTACTGAGGTTAGGTTACGGAATTATTGTCATATGTTCGGACGCCTGGGTTTTTATCCTGCAATAAAGGGTAATATAATTTGCCCCATAACGTCCTTTGCTCTTGTCACACAATAAATCCTAAAAGGTTATTACCAAATCTTAAGCAGATTATAGATTTCTTTTATTTTCGATTTGAGACATAATACCAATTCAAATGTAAGATAACGCTCCGAGTCAGTTTTTTCCCAGCTATTAAAAAAAAATCAAATCTCTCGAAAAGAAGCTCCAAAACCCATGATTAAGTAAAAAAAGTAAGTAAAATGTACATCCGTAAGAAAATGACGGAAAGTTTTATATTTTATAGTTCCCTATACATGTGGTATTCATCAACCAACAAATTTATAATTGATGTGAAAAAATTATCTGAACATTTTAATTGTATTTTCTAAGTAGTGTGGCTGAAAAGCTGACTTTCAATCCAATATCATTTTGATGCGATCCCTTGGGAATAAATATAGGATATTTATATACACGTAAGACAGGTTTTAAAGTTCTTACAACATCTGAAGCCAAATCTTTATTGTATACCATATATTTAATTGTAAATCCGGACGATCATTTGCTTATATCAGACTGGGTTCAAGGGAGGGGGGACTGCAGGAGCAAAGCAAGTCAAATGGTTTTCTTATAAAAAAAGGTTTTGGTAACTTAAAGACTAAATCAGTGTAATATAATAGATAACAAAACAAATTAAACTACTTTTGATTTCTTAAAAAATATTTTTATATATCAATTAAAATATGGGCGAAATATACCAGAGAAACAGTCAAACTCATAAATCGAAAATAAATTGACGTCATGGCTTAAAAATAAAAAAAGACAAACAGACAAATAATAGCACACAAGAAACAGCATAGCAAACTAAAGACTGAGCAACACGAACCCCACCAAAAACTAGGGGTGTCTTCAGGTGCTCTCGAAGGGTAATCAGATCCGGCTCCACATGTGGCACTGTCGTGTTGCTCATGTTATAACAAAACGGTAAATAGTCTAATTCGGTAAGTCACTTTCATAAAAAGTGAAAAGGATTGTAGTTACGACGTAAAAACATATCCGATATCATCTGTGAAACGGTTATTCCATAACGGTCAACCAAATCGTGAAGGAGTCCGTAAAATTTATGAAGGGATGATTTCAAGTTCACCATTTGGAACTCTTGGTTTAATAGCTTCCTAGTGAGCATATTTTCTTGTTTTTTTTTTCATTATTGAATTACTAAAAAAAAAAAAACCCGACAGCATGCTTAAAACATATATATATTTTGATACGTTTTACTATTTTAAAATACGACACAAATTCTTTTTTTTTACTATGACCTGAAGATTTGTTACATAAAATAATCATTTGTTTGATAATCTTAATGCTAAGGTTCTTTTTTGATATTAATTAAATGGTATGTACTTTTTTCAGGGTTGGAAAATTGTATGTCGATTACTAACAAATACAGCCAACTGTATAAATTAAATATGTTATTAACTAATGTGAACGAAGCCGGGTTAAGGTACCGGTTCTTGATGTTTTCCAACTAACGAATGTTCAGTTTTTTTTTTAATGATAAATAGAAGGACTTACATCAGTGTCATCCCATGATGTACAACAGCAACAGTAGGATGCTGCAGCAATGGCTATTACCCATTCATAAACACCCAAAACTGCTATGAAAGACGACAAAACAACAGTATCAGTTCTAAGTTCTGCTCGCTATTGAATAAAAATAAATATATTTTATAATTATTGCCACTATCATCTACGTCATCAACAGTTAAAAGGTCCATTTGTTATCGACGTAAATAATTATAACTCGTGGTGTCTTTATCTATCAGACTATGAAACTGAAGCGACGTTAAGTTACTAAATGCTCAATAAAGCATTACAAGGATGACACTGCCACTGTTTCGGAGAATTGTGTCATTCTTTTTCATGTTAAGCAGAATCTGCTTACCCTTGCAGAGAATATGATATCACCTCCAGTTGTTCGTTGGGTTCATGTTGCTTAGTCTTTTTCTCTCTATTTTATGTCTTGTGTACTATTATTTGTCTTTTTTTAGCCATGGCGTTGTCAGTTTATTTTCGAGTTTGACTGTCTCTCTGGCATATTTCGCCCCTCTTTCAGCATAATCAACGACTAGTCCACACCTATTCTTTTTGGATACAAAAGTAGTTGGTCATTTTTCTTTTTTTTATACAATTGAATATTTCTTTTGCTTGTATATGATGATATAATTGTTTTTGTTTTGTTTTGAAGTTTTCGATACATACAGGTTTTTATCCCTAATTCACTAGGTAGATGATTGGTTGCATTATTTATTTTTCTTGCTTCTTAAAGGCGTTAATATGATGTTAAGTTCGGATATAATTACGATATTATAATGTTCACATCTTTAGAAATTGACGGTTATTCTTCTACAGCCATTAAGAGTTGAACAATATGGTAAATGAAATGTATACAATTAATGACTGTTTTTTTTTTCATTGTAGATAATGTTTTGGCTATTTAGTTTGTACGGTTATTGTATCATTGGCATACATCTTCTTTATTTGAACAACCAAAATTTTAGTTTTAATAATTTTCAAAATTTTCTCAAGATAACTCAGAATAGAGATTAAATAAAGACATTTTTCATCATACATTGTTCAGGAAGCGAAGTCATACAAATACATTTAGTTGTTTTATGAGTGTGTGCGTATACACAAAAACACAAATCAAAAAGGTGAATAGAATGCAATCTAATTAAAAACCGATCTCTCATCGCTCTTGTTTCTGATATGTCGCGTGGGAGATCTAACGAAACCCGCTTTGAGGTCACATGTGAGTGACCTCGTAGGTGTGTCTTTTTCGACCAATGAAATTGAGTCTTCCACGATCTTGGAAGTTTAACGTAAGGCAAAGGGATGTAACTCATTTTATTTACGACGAAATCGTCAGTCATAATGATTCATAAACTTTTTTGATTGGCTTATTAATAGGTCGTCAACTCATTTGCATATCTTTATAAATTCATGACTTTTAGTTCACTCACATGTGACCTCAAAGCCGGTTTCCTTAGATCTCCCACGCGACATATCAGAAACAGGAGCGATGAGAGATCGGTTTTTAATTAGATTGAATAGAATGCTACTTACGAAAATCGCTCCGACAACTCCCAAACTAAATACTGTTGGTACAAATGTCAATGCCCCAACAATAGAACAAACTATGAACGCAATTTTCTGTAATAAAATACAAGTGTATACATATTTCAGTGTTGAATGTAACGTAAAAAAAATAGAAGCAAGTAATCAAATACACACACACACACATTTATCTTTCATTTTGTAGGAGTGTGGTCCGTTGTCTATCTATGTAAATGATATATAGAAAACGTTATATTTATATAATGTTTCTTGTGTTTCATTTTAGAAATGGCCTAATGTTTGTCAATAACTTGAGATTTACATACTGGGAGTATTAACAAAAAAATAACCACATTATCAAACAAAAAATGTTGCAAGTCAAATCCAACAAAAATAAAGGTAATGATTGATTTTTGAAATTTTTACTATCTATCCCCTTATTTTCTTAATTTTGATTATGTCATAGATCGGATTTTTCGTTCATTGTATATTCACTTGTATGTTTATATAAAAAAAGATGTGCATGATTTCTCATGAGACACTCCACAAGAGACCATATGACACAGACATAAACAACTTCCGTACGACCATCAACGATGAGAAAAGCACATACCGCATAGTCAGCTATTAAAGTCCCCGAAATGACAAATGTAAAATAATTCATACGAGAAAAACTAACGGCCTTTCTTTTATGTTTTCATATTTGTTTTAATTAAGATCGAGTATAACAAATATCGAATAAAGACCGTAACCAAACCAAAATTTGTGTCGGAAGAATAAGCAGATGTTGCCTCGTATGTGAAACCGATCAAAGTTTCTATGACAATACATTATGATCATTTACAATATATATATAGTAAATTATCTACTTAGTAATTAAAATTACTCTAAGAACACCATAAAACAATCAATGCAGTTAAACGAGGTGTTAAACTTTAAAACAATCAATGCAATAAAAATGAAATAAAATGTTGAACACATATAAACAGGAAACAGAACAGTTAAACAAAATATTCATCACTACAAGGCATGTACTACAACGAAAAGAACATAGGCCGTGTTCACATTGACCTAAACTCGGTGTTGTGTAAGTGCAACTCACACGTAAACTAAACAAAATTACGTTCCCATTGATAAAACTCAATGTTTACATGTAGTGTAAATCATGTTTTGTCTACATGCAGTCGATACTCGATGTAGGCCTTGTGTAGATTAAGTGTACACAAAACTAGGCATTTAAAACATTAGTTTCACCGTGCATATTTAAGGAAGAAACGATTTTTAAATAAAATTGATATTTATAGCAATTATTTATGAAGTTCTTTACAGAAATATTTGTCTCAACTTGATATATTTATTTGTTTTGTTTAGAAATAAAACTTAACGTAGCTTTATTAAGCCCTTATCAAGACCCAAAGCAGCATCATTGCTGAACACATAATTCATTTGAAAATTAAAGTCTTTCCGAATTGACTTAACTTACACAGAAATATTTGCCACTGGTCTTTACTCAAACAACGATTCACTCATAAAATTACTTAAAAAGTGTGAGATAAATGTATTGTTTGTCTAATATCTCGGATCCGTGAAATTACACTAAAAAAAAAAAAAACATTACCCACTCCCTTTGCTAAATACTTCTTGGAGAAGAAATACCATTTGAACAAACAGAAAAGACAGAAATATAGTGATCCCTAATATATCAATCCTTCTTCTTCGTCTGTAAGCACGCTGTTGCAGCCTACGTTTTCTAATGCTTAATCGAGACATCTTTAGTATCTTTAAACTACAGCAAATCACCAAAATGGCTTTCATAAAGAAGCAACCACTTAACTTCAAAAAAAAGGGGGGGGGGGTTATTTTGTTTATTTATTTGAGTCAGAATTTTGCCGCGCAAACGTTTTATTCCGGGTTTTTTTTCGATGCTGGTAATCAATTTTTTTTCTTCAACATTATAATGTATGGGGAAACCCTTGATTCAGAATATTTTTTATCATCTGTAGAACCAGAATTGTTTTCTTTATCCAATTGGGGTTCGGAATATTTCAATCCCCCCTATTTAGAGTCAAATGGTCGTTCCCTACTGCTAGAAAAGTTGTCCGAAAATGTTTCATTCGATTCTACGAAATGAACATTTAAATGACATAGAGTTTACAAATGTGAACAAATCTTATGTACAGGTAATCAAACAAGGTGTATAGATGTGAACAAATTTAATGTGAAACCAATGTCCAGTTCATTAAACTAATTGTAAACAAGTTTACTGTACATGGACTTTGGTGTGAACACGGCCATAGATAAAAAGTCAATGTCAGTGTAAAAAGTTAAATGTAATCAATGAAAAGAAGTGTAAAATAATGGGTTTTTTTTCATAAAAAGTTCAATTTAGTGTTTATGTCTTAATAACGACATATGGTTTTTGTAGCGTTTGCCTTTTTCATCTTTAAACCCTGTAAAGTACACTCTAAGGAATAAAACAGAAGATACAGATATCAAAAGAGGCATTTCGACTCACAAGTATAAAAGAAACATTGCATACACCATGGCTAAATAAGAACAAATGCTGACAGACAAACGACAGTAGAAACAAAATAAACCAACAACTAAAGACTGAACAACACGAACAACACAAAAACTGAGGATGATATCAGATGCATAGGAAGGAAGTAAGCAGATGTTACACTATAGGTCCCACCCATCGTGCAATGTCATATTTTCTGTGGCAAAAAAACTAAATCAGTATTCTATGTAATGTTTATACTTTGTAAAGCATACTATATGGTTGCACATTCATGTCATTGTTGGAGGAATTTTTTTTATAGTTTTGGAAACGTTTTCAAAAGATGTTGATTTGAATACTTATATATGTTGCCTACTCTATGGTCAGGTTGTTGTCTCTTTGACACATTCCCTATTTTCATTTACAATTTATTAGAACTCTCTTTGTCCAGCTTATTGCATTAATGAATATACCAATGTATATTCGATCTAATGATGAGCTTAGTTATCATTAACCATAACAGTAGTTTTAGTGTTTCCCTGATTGTTTAATGTTAGGGATTTTAAGATAAATCTGATTTAATCATCTTTGTAGATATACAATTGCTTTCATAAACCATGTGAAATTCACTAGTTTTATTAAGTATAGTCTGTGTCTTCAATCATCAAGCAAATAACCACCGCAAAAAATCTATCTTGTCAAATTTGTTTGGTGAATTTATATATTTTAAAATTTGAAATTAAAAAAAAATGGAGGGGGTGGGGGATTTTTCGTCTTTCTTTTTTTTTAGGAAGGGAAAGTCATACTTTTTTCTTCAAGATTGATTACAATTTCAATGTAAAAGAATCTTTAAAAAATCTTGGGGGGGGGGATGGTCTCATATCTAAGCAATTGAAAACCAATACATTTAAGAAAGATTTACATTCATCACAGCTTTCATTGGTTGAACATTATACTTCGAACATTAGACAATTCAATGTAATTAGTCTAAACCAGTCATATTACATGGAAAGGCCTTAGTCTGTCAAAGTAGGTTACAAAAGATTTGCATCAATGCAAATAATTAACTTTAGAATATAAATAAATATCTTTATTCAATTAATTGAAAATACAATATCTATTCAATTTCACAAATATGTTCTGAATAAGCATCATGTAAATCATTAAATAAAGAAACATGAAATTTACAGTTTTAAACAAGGGAAATAATAATGAAAATGCTGAAACTGATTATACGAGTAAGGGAGACAATTACATCTACACTTTAATATTCAGTCAACGTGCATCACTATGCATTA
>NW_027268347.1:0-25008 GCF_963676685.1 Mytilus edulis
AACAGGCTCCTGATTTGGAACAGTCAGTCACATACATGCAGAATATGGCGGGGTTAAAACCGGCAAAATAGCAAAACTCTTCATAATATTAATCGCTATTTTGCCGAAGCCTTTATATTTAGACAAAGAGTTCTTTAATTTAAACCAAATCAATTCTAGCCGTAGAATTTAATCAATTTTAGCTGTAGGATTTATAAATCAATTCTAGCCGTAGAATTTATAAATCAATTTTAGCTGTAGGATTTATAAATCAATTTTAGCCGTAGAATTTATAATTTAATTCTGGCCGTAGAATTTATAAATCAATTCTAGCCGTAGAATTTGAAATCAATTCTAACCGTAGAGCTGTTCTAGAAGTAGAACTGACCAAAGATTTGGTCAGTTCTAGCTAGAACTGTCTAAAACTGTTCTAGGGTAGAACTGTCAGGATCAGTTCTAGCTAGAACTGTCCAAATCAGTTCTAGGTAGAACTGACCAAATCAGTTCTAGCTAGAACAGTTCTAACCTAGAACTGACTAAAAAGGTGTCAGGCTGACAGTTCTACATACTGTTCTAGAACAGTTCTCCTGACAGATTCTGACAGAATTTATGAGAGGTTAGAACTGATCTCCACTGTAGCTCCTCAACGATTTTCGGTACTTATCTATCTTCGGATTTCAAATGTTCGGCTTTGAGCGTTCCTGGTGAAGGTCAATCCAGAGAAGCGCTTCCGGACGCAAGAAATTATTTAACGTGTTGTTTTCAATTTTTTACACCACTGGGTCGATACAATGTACCTCTGCTGGTAGACTATCAGTCCCCGATGGTATCATCAGCTCAGTAGTCAGTACTTCGGTACTGACATAATTTAACAAACTTTACTCAAATTCTCTGTTAATAAATTTTCAAATTATTATGAAACTTAGGTTTCAACTCCCTCAGGATGGCTTTAGATGAATTTGGCTATTTTTTTTAGGTATTTTTGACATATAGCTCTTCAACGATTTTCGGTACTTATCTATCTTCGGATTTCAAATGTTCGGCTTTGAGCGTTCCTGGTGAAGGTCAATCCAGAAAAGCGCTTCCGGACACAAGAAATTATTAAACGTGTTGTTTTCAATTTTTTACACCACTGGGTCGATACCTCTGCTGGTAGACTATCAGTCCCCGATGGTATCATCAGCTCAGTAGTCAGGACTTCGGTACTGACATAATTTAACAAACTTTACTCAAATTCTCTGTTAATAAATTTTCAAATTGTTATGAAACTAAGGTTTTCAACTCCCTCAGGATGGCTTTAGATGAATTTGGCTATTTTTTTTTAGGTATTTTTGACGTATAGCTCTTCAACTATTTTCGGTACTTATCTATCTTCGAATTTCAAATGTTTGGCTTTGCCCATTGTATGATACTTGTTCAGCACATACATGAATACATATAGACCGGCACAACAACAACAATCTAACTTGTGTTTTCCTTTTAGTCTGAGATAACAAATAAAACAACAACACAAATTTAACATTTTCATAATGACCACCATTTTTTTCACAATCATCATCTTTATACATTGAGGCAAATAAAAAAACCACAAACAAACAAACAAAACCCTAATATTTAATTGAACTGAGTCTGACAAAAACACAAATTAAACTTGTTTATATTTTTCTCTATATTTCGCGTGATCGCCATCTTGACCGTGACATTTAGACAAAAAAAAAAACCCAACAACAACACAAAACCCTTGTATTTATTTAACCCGAGCCTTTTCATATTGACCACTTATCTTGACTTCCTGTTTAAAAAAAAAAAAACATTTCAATTGTTATTGTGATTAAGACGGATCGTGCTTGTATATCTGGTGACTTGAACAAAATTTTTCTTTACATCATCGCCGGGAACATACCACACCACAGACTTATTAACAAACAACATACATGTCATTGGTAAAGTTAAAGTAAAGCGCAAATCCCCCAATTCCATAACCAGAAGGGCCACAAAAATATAGACCGGTTCTCTTAGGTGACAGTATAAGTATCAACAATCAAAATCAAAGATATCACTATCAGCACAGGGATATCACATGGCGATGTGAAGGAGAACGGAACACGAATTCGGCATTGTCTTGGATAGAGGAGAATCTGGAAACAGACCTCAACTTAATGAAAAAGATATTTGGCTATGAATTCTAATTGGTACTTCTGATTTCACTGACCCAGGCAGGAGATCTAAGCTAATTAAAATTAATTACCAGAATATGCAGGAAAAAGTAGACCACCTGACAGATAAATATAGAATTATTTTAACAGCAACTATTCATTCCATGAAATTCCATTTTTATCGATTGCTGAATGGAATAAAAAGCAAAAAGAGAAAAAAAATCAAGTAAAAAAAAACCCTGTAGCTTTAGAAGGAGACCAAGCAGAAGAGGATCATTAGAAAGCCGAATTATAAAAAATCAACAAAGCGACCCAAAAGATAAACCACATCAACGACCACAAACCAGAAAACTTCAACTCGGATCTATACCAGACGTCTAATAGGCAAGACACGAAGTATAAAGGTGAATCTGAAAGTAAAAAACACGGCGACACCAAAAGTCGTAGACTTTATAATATCCGCTTACTCTATGACGGAACACATCCAAGTTACCATCTAGCCAGAGCCTTGTTGATGAAATTTACCATACAAACAAACAAAGACTGTTGGGTACCAGTAAACCAAGTTGAAACCAGAGAAAAAGATATAAATTATAACTTTATATATAATTAAAAAAAATCTTCACGTAAAATAATGAGCAAAAAGCGAAATCAAAACTTTACGGAGATGGAATTAAACATTCTTTTAGATCGAGTGAAATGTCAAAAGGGCATTTCATTCAGTAAGCACATAGCGCTGTAGCCGCAAACGTTGCCAAAAAAGAGCATGGTATACCTTTTGCAGTAAGGTGATTGCTTGTAACTTGGACCATAAACGGACAGCCGAGGAAATAAAAAATAAATGGTTGACCTACACAAGTACCCAAAAAGAAGCAGGAAACATTTGTTAGACGCGTGAGAGGCAAATAACTAGTAGGGCCCTCCTTCAGAGGATTGACACCACAAGGTTGTAGGGATCATTGGAGATGAACTGATTGACGGGATTGCAGATGGAATCAAAACCTGTTAGACAGCTGATATCCTTATGGACTAGAGCAGAGATGAATGTTAATATTCATTCGAAACAGGTTAGTTACACTTTACATATTCTATATTCACGTACATGTAGTCATCACTTAAAAGAAGAGGGAGCAACGAATTCGAATTGTTATGTTCCTTTATTACGAAAAATATTTTCCTTCTGTCTGCCAATACTTCTACCCTAGTTTTGGTTAAGTATTTACGAATGGGTTCATAGAAATGCCGTTTGGTATTGCAACAATACGTATCAGTAATTATAATAAATTAGGTAGTGTAACCGGGTTCATTGTAAACAAGTTCGTTTGAGCGACTTAGTTGAGTTCGATATGATACGAGTATCAATATGTAAAACTTAGTCTGTCTGCAATGGTGACGTTACGAGAATTACAGCAAAACATTGAACGAGCTGGAAGCGAAATATTAATCAAACATGTTCCTCTTTGAAAAAAACAGAGATTTATAGTGATTCCAACGAGGGGCAGGTATATTGATATATGAGGTTAAACATTATTTACTAACCATTGTCAAACATGTTAACATGAAACCTATATTTAATCACATATATTTTAACACGTCTTAATGAATATATAAATGTCTTATTTTTCAGCCTTACCTTCTACTAGTGGCACCAGTTCGGCCAGAAACGATAGCAATCTTTTTAACGCAAACATGAACATCATCGCACATATAACCATCCGAAGAAACACTGGTAGAGATTGAAAGACAAAGATTGGCAGTAGAAAAAGACCATATAACCATTACAAATATAAAATAGGCAACCGAGAAGAAAAGACTAGAGACAGAAAGAAAATCCCTTCTCATCAAAGAGCAGAAATACCAACTGTATATGACAAAGCTAAACTTAAATTTGCAGCAGATGGATATTTCCGTGAAAAGCGAAATGTATCTCCATATTCTGACACTTGTCCATAACATTAGTTGTATCGATTTGTTTTCGTGAAATATACATCTTGTCTGGGTATATAAATTTTTTAATGAAAGTGGCTACTTTTATACAGTTACATGTAATTTTTAAATGTGAGTGATTTTTTTTCTCTTCGACCCATTCAAATAGGGTATTATGACGATCATATTAAGAAAAAAGATCATAAAACAGTTACCTTAAAGTGAACTAGGTACTTTTAACATGTCACTTGGTACCTGGCAAACTAACAGAGGCTCAAGTGGTGACCATTCGAAAACCTTCGACTGCCTTCCCCATAATAAATTAATTTTAAAACTGAAGGCATATGGATTATCTGAATCAGCTTTAAGCTTGATAGACATCTAATTTTCTCAAAGAAAACAATGTGAAAGACTTTGGTATAGATAAAAGTATCTGGAAAGATATAGATTAATGTGTTCCGCAAGGCTCTACAATAGGACCTGTACTTTTTAATAATTTCTTGAATGCTATTTTTCATTGTGTATCAAGCAGTTCATTATATAATAATGCAGATGACAATACTTTGTCATATTCACAATTTGATGTAGACACTGTTGTAAATATTTCAGAAAAACAAAGATTAGAGCTAATTAATTGGTCATATGAAGACCAACCCTGACAATTTTCAGGCAATAGCCAATGGCAGGAAAAACTGAACATAAAATTATTTCTTGTAATCTAGATAGTAATATCATACGATGTGAAAAAGAAGTGAAATTATCTAGTGTTACAATTGACTATCAGCTGAAGTTTGATGTCCATATTTCTAACATTTGTAAAAAGGCATTAAGACAGTTACATGTACATGTACTTAAATGTACTTACTGTATACTATTCTCTTTTAATGTCAAATTTTATTTATAGCCCTGTAGTATGGCACTTCTGTGGTGGTTGTAATACCAGAAAAATAGAGAAAATACAGGAACGTGCATTTACATTTATTTGTGAAAACTATTGTAGTACTTAGAACAGGAATTAGAATGATAGAAACGGAGGTGTACAACATTATTTACACGAACTTATTGAAATTAAAAACCGTAACTACATTTTCAGAAATAATAATATAGTAGATGTTCCCAGGATAAGGACAACTACCCATGTGCTGCGCTCATTCAGATTTCAGATATGCAGGAGCCAAACTCTGGAACGAACTGCCTATGGGTCAGCTCAAAAGTTTGGTTGGAAATTAGGAGGGCAGTTCGTGTCAGTGTTCCCCCTGCAGATGTCAGTGAGCCTTAGATCACTTATTTATCTTGTGACGTGTCTACTCTGGCTTTTATATTTTGATGCGTACCTTTATGTATGTGTTTTAAATGCTCTAAATTGTTTTACAGCTTTATATAATAGCTATTGCACAAATATTAGTTTATCTTCATCAAATGTTTGCTTTTTATGCCTTAATTTTGCTTATTAATTGCGTTGATTTGCTGGGCTTGACACCATTATTTATTATTTGCATCATGAGCTTACTGTTTTAAGTCTTGTGCTTATCATAAATATGTATGTCGGATAAAAGCTCTATAGAGCTTATGTTGTATTGTTATATAATTACATTAGATGTATGGTTCATTGTAATGCTTTATTCTGATTGGCTAACTGCACATCACATGTTATTCCTTAAGCAATAAAACTTATCATTCATGATAACACGTGGTTCCACAAAAAAAGTGCACAGGTGAATTACATAAAAACATATATAAAATTCGTGTTTTTATGATCATAGCTAAAAAATGTAATTAAGTATTGAATGCTTCTTTTTGTAACTTCATAGGGTTGAAAAAGCGTTGACCGTGCGCACATTTTTAGAAATGAAGCGCGGAGCTTAATACACAATATACTTCGGTCAACGCTTTTACACCCCAATGAAGTTACAAAATGAAGCGTTCAATTCTTAAATGACTTTTGTAAAACAGACTTAAAAAAACCTTTTAATGCTTATGCCATTTATTGGTACCTTGGATAACTATTTACTGTATGGCAACAGTTTAATGTTGTGTCCCTTAATAGGACCAGTCTGAATTCTATTTCCGGGACCAGCTCTACATACTTAATAGATAACCACCCAATACAGAAAAGTACATCTGATATACAATATAAGGTCAATGCCAGGAAAATATTTTTTTTTGTATGAGGTTGAGAAACTTGGGAAGGGCGAGGTTCTAGCGAGCCCTTCCCTAGTTTTGTGCCGAGTACAAAAAAAGTATATATTTTTATGACATTGACCTAATATTGTTTTTATACTGCAACTTAAATTAATACATTGATAGCTTTTTAAATCGTAACACAAATGTCAAACTTATTTTCATCCCTTAATGGACCCCTGATTGTGAAGAAAGTGTTCCATGATGAAATTGACATTATACAAAATATAGCTATGTTACTATATTTAGGAAATAAACACAACTACAATGTAGTTGCAGTATAATATTCATTATTTATATCATATGACTGTATTATTAATCAGGTCAAAACCTTCCATTTAACAGTATTTTACGAACACTTGCCGCGTCATTCAAAAGTCCATTATAAGCTGGTCCGACTATGTGTCCATGGTCAGGGAAATCATTTCTGTCTGGAGGTATAGGTTATCTGCTATCTATACATAGATTTATAAAAAAAAAAGTTACAGTAACAACAGATCTAGAAGACAGAGTACATTAATTGAATGCAAGAATTTGCGATTTACAAAAGTATGCACATCTTTTGAAGTAGATTTAATTCGTTACACGAGTTCCATCAACGGTGCCTACTACATAAAGACAGTCTTCGTAGAACTCACCCTTTACAATCTAAATTAGCTGCATCTGAAGGCATACTAATGTGTTGATTGCATACATATACCAAACGCTGCGTCACATCTTCAAACACTAGATTGAAATATTTTATGAACAAAATGAAAACTGTCAAAAAGAAACGGGCAAGGCACAGGACCTCTTTGTTGACCTGTGTTAATCACTGTCAAATCTTCTACACAAGTTTTAAAATAATCATTGGACGCGACATTCTGTACCTATGACATCTAAGTCATCTAAGTAGTCCAAAGGGTTGACGTAGTCTCTAAGCACCCCATTTAACGAATATGTTTGTGCTTTCTTCTCATGTACACAAGAGCAGCGGCCATATTTATTTACAAATTAATGCTTGAGACGTGTCATAAAGTTAGGATGAAGATCTAAAGACACCTAATTGTGTGTCCTGAAGTTAGGACAAAACTATACGATTTATCCTAAGTTGAGAGATACTCGAGAACACGACGTAGGACAAAGACGAGTCATAAGATGGTCTAATAAAGGACACGTCCTTATCCTAAGATAGCTCCGAAAATACCACCCCATATCTTTTCATCATTGCCTGTTATAATTTTTAAAAGTAGATGCGCTCATTAGTGTTTTCCAATATACCCGATTTTAAACGGCGTTTTACGTTTCCGCATTTTTATAGTACTTTTTTCTTTTGGATTTTGTAGGTTTATGTAATGTATTCGGTTGTTTTTTGTAATTAGTTAATACTTCAGTTTTATTATGCATATCTTTTATATAGTCATTTTATAAAATTTACTGTTTGCAAAAGTATAAATTATTCTAAATAATAGGGATGTTCTTGTCCAAAACAGAAAAACCTGGCCGTTTTTTGAACTTTTGGTCTTCAATATTGTTCAACTTTGTACTTGTTTTGGCTTTCAAACTTTTGTATCTAGGCGTCACTAGTAAGTCTTGTGTGAACGAAACGCACTTCTGGCGTATTACATTTTAAACCTGGTGCCTTTTGTTAGCTATTATTCGTGTGTTTCTTTGTCAAATATGTTCTCCTATTTATTTGTATTGTAGTCCTGTAATGTTGTGTTGTCATTTTAATGTTATATTTAACATGGCCATTAATGCGGGAGGTTTGGCATGCCACAAAACCAGGTTCAACCCACCATTTTTTTCTTTTAAAAAATTGTCCTGTATCAAGTCAGGAATATGGTCATTGTTATATTATTGTTCGCGATCGTTTCTGTGTGTGTTACATTTTAACGTTGTGTTTCTTTTGTGTCGTTTGTTCACTCTTATATTTGAGTGTGAATTCACATTATTATAAGACGTGTCACGGTACTTTTATATCCCAAATTCATGTATTTAGTTTTGATGTTATATTTGTTATTCTCATCGGATTTTGTGTAATGCTAAGTTCGTGTCTGTGTGTGTTATATTTTAATGTTGTGTCGTCATTCTCCTCTTATATTAAATGCGTTTCCCTTGGATTTGGTTTGTTACCCGGATTTATTTTTTATTTTTATCGATTTACGAGTTTTGAACATCGGTATACTACTGTTGCCTTTATTTTCCGCATTGTTTTTACATTCAATTTGATTTTTGTTAAGGTTTATTCACGTTTCGGCATTTTAATTTTTAAGGTATGCCTCTTCCGTTTGCCAGCAAATTTCAAACATTTTTCGTTTTGTGGAGTAACTGCTATAATATCTCCTTCAAAACAATCATCAATCTTCTCTTGTGATAAGAAGGTGATTCCAAAGAACTGGTTGAGCCGTTTCCCTGCTTCACTTGACCTTTCTTTATATTTGAAACTTCCAAATGGTGAAGTTGAAATCATCCCTTCGTAAATTTTACGGACGCCATCACGAGTTGGTTGACCGTTATGGAATAACCGTTTCACAAATGATATCGGATATGTTCCTTACGTCGTAACTACAATCCCCTTCCCTTTCATGAATATGACCTACCGAATTAGACTATTTACCGGATTTGTAATCACTTAAGCAACACGACGGGTGCCACATGTGGAGCAGGATCTGCTTACCCTTCCGGAGCACCTGAGATCACCCCTAGTTTTTGGTGGGGTTCGTGTTGTTTATTCTTTAGTTTTCTATGTTGTGTCGTGTGTACTATTGTTTTTCTGTTTGTCTTTTTTATTTTTAGCCATGGCGTTGTCAGTTTGTTTTAGATTTATGAGTTTGACTGTCCCTTTGGTATCTTTCGTCCCTCTTTCGACCAATAGTTTGTGTTCTACACCACTAACTTTGACCTTTGGAATCTGCAGCAGCTTATATCTGCATTAGGAAAAATTACTCTTACAGCATCGTGCATGGCATGTTCGAAGTCAATATGTATTGGTTTCGGAGAGAGCACTAAATTTCTCTGTTGGCAAGAAGTATTTAGCAAATTCCACATATTTAAGTAGCATTCTTCCTTCTGTCTTTGCGGGTAGGAGAGCAAAAACAAGTGGAATATAGCCATTTAGACACCCATGTATTGAGTATAGTTGATAATAAAACTCTGGACAAAACTTTAAAGTTCCGTCAATAAAAATATCCTCCATTTCACTACAAAGACATTCTAAATTAACTGTACATGAGATAATGATACCTGTTTCTTGACTATATATCACTATTACCATTTTTTTACAGGTGAAATACAGGTAAAATAGCGAAAAAGTGGTATCTATCTATTTCGGAAAAGTAATGCACGAAAATGCGGAAACGTGAAACTGGATGTTTTGCTAAAATTGCGGAAACGTAATACGCCCATGGTGGTGGAGAGTGTTATCCAACGACTGTTCAATGTCTGTGACACCAATGGAAGGCAATGATAAAAACATATCTTCTGTTGGAGTTTTGTGTTTTGTTGCCATAAGTTCTTAAATTATACCGTCATAGTTGACGGTTCCCTCAGCGGTGGACATTCTGCTGAGGGCAATTTTGTGGTCTCATTGTCTGTGGAGTTCTTCTCTAGCTTCTTAACAAACCACAGTTGATACCGTCTTAGTTAGTGGTTTTTAGTTTTGTTCCTCTGTTTGTTTATTCTCGTCCTTGAATTTATACCAGTGTTTCGTCTGTTCATGCTGTTTCATCATATACGTTGCATTGGAGAACACCTCATAAGGACACCACCTACATTTAACCCGGTTCTCTGTATGCGCATAGCGCACACGTCTCGTTTAACTTTCCAAAATTGGATAATTTTCATGTAGTCGTTACAGGTGAAGATCTGAGAATATAATAACATTGAATCATGAGTCTAAGTTATTAAACGCTGCGTTACATCTCGTACACATCTTAAATAACTCGTTTGAGATAGGTTATGAACATCAGCATTCCCAAGCTGAAAACTCCCCGTGTCAAAAGAAACAGACAAGGCACTGGACCTCATTGTTGGTCTGTGTAAATTATTGTCAAATCTTCTACATAAGTCAAGAATCATTGGACGCGACAATCTGTACAATATCTAAGTCATCTAAGTAGTCCAAATGGTTGTTGTAGTCTCTAAGCAGTTTATGTTTCTGAAAATGTTGGTGCCTTATTCTCATGTACAGCCATATGTGTTTACAAATTATTGTCTGAGACGTCTCCTAAAGTTAAGATGAAGATAGGACGATCTTATGACACCCAATTATGTGTCCTAAAGATAGGATAACAAATGTGATATATCACAATTTTTAAAATGGATATTCGAGAACACGGCGTAGGACAAAGGCGTTTCATTAGATGGTCTTAGGACACGTCCTAATCCTAAGATAGCTTCGAAAAAACTCCTCAGATCTTGTTCTCATTGCCTGTTATGATATTAAAAGTGGATAAGCTCATTATAGTTTTCCATTCAACCTTGTTTTTTCATAATTTCTAAAGTATGTGTAGGGTTTTTAAAATGTAATGTATTTTTTTATCATTTTTATCAGTAGTTTTTTTCATAATAAAGAAATACAAGTGATTTAACAACTAGATACACTAAAATAACATCATAATACGTAGGTTTATTACAGATCCAATAATGGAGGTATTTAATATATGTATAATGTCAAAATGTTACGACACTGACACAGTATCACAACATTGTATTGTGCTTTTTTAGTAAGGCAGAATAAATAAATATATTGCACATTGAAGCTGCATAATTAAATGTCAAACCGTTTATAGCCATAATACTCGAATAAGCAACAGCAATAATTCAAGTCAATTGTGTAATTATCCATAAATATACTTACAAAATGTAATTGAAAGTAAGATTCAGTTGCAATGTATATCAAATTTTATTGTTTTCTCTCAATCATAGAGCACATCTATTTTAAGCTTCATAATTTCCCCTTTAAATATGTACATGTATGCACAAGGACAGTTTCTATACTTATTCTACCTATATGAAGCTTCTATCAACATATGCACGAATGAAATGATATAGTTCGAGATAAATATGTAGGTAATCCAACGACATAAAGTAAACAAAATTAGACGTGGATATAAGAAGATGTGGTATGAGTGCCAAAGAGACAACCCTTTATTAATTGTCGTGTCCACAAATTAAGTTGTATAGAAATAAGATGTGGTATGAGAGCTAATGGGACAACTGTGCATCCAAGTCACAATGTGACAAATAATAATATATGTTGCAAATCTTTTATATAACAGTAATAGTTTTGGACGTTTGACTGTAAATGAAAAAAAAAAACCCAACATTTATATCTTTTTCCCTTTTTATTGTGAAAAGTTAGGGACGCGTTGGTCATTCACAGACATGCCCAACCCGGCCACATCCTTTAAATGTCCCAAGTGAGAACGCTGCTATTCAAAGGTTGTTGTTGGTTGCTAGTTAGCTGATTGGCAACATACAACATTTCGCCCCCAAGGATGACTTGGGCAACTAAATATTGTCACTTGGTCTTCTTCCGACCGGCAGTGAAACGTCCGTTTGGCTGTGCGGGATGTTTCAAGTTTGCAGCCACGTCCGGTCAGAATGGGGTGCCTCGTGTAAAGAAAGTGCCACGCTTTTTCCACGTAAAGAACCCATGCATCAACTCTTTGAGGGGTCCGTAGGTGGCAAAATTTCTTTCTATCCAATATACCCTCATTTTCTAGTGGCAGTCAAAATTTCACGGACCATCATGTTTACTTGTTCTCGTCCTGAACATGCATGACATATTTGGCACTGAACAATCAATCAACATACATTTCCTTGGTTTTCTAGACCCGATTACTCAGCTTTTGGTTAAATTTAAGCCTTAAATTATTTGATATAAACATTGAGAAATCTTTAAAAAGATGTGGTGAACATGCATGAAATATTTGCCACTGGACGTAAAACAAACAAACACATATCAACAGTTAGAAAACCTCGTTAAAAGATCATTTGGTATTTTTTTTTTTATATATATATCATATGTGAACGACGAAAGCAGCCAAAATCTATTTAGAAGTAAATTCAAGATAATGAATTAGAGGACATACGAAAAGTGCACGAACTGTCATTATAACAACCATTACCTCAAAATGCAGATTTCCTCCTTTGGTTAAAATTAACAAGTACTTAAAAACAGGAAACTGAAGAGAGTTTTTTGCAGATTAATGTCAAGGCAAGAAAGCTAACTAGTTAGCAGAATATCGGTATCATTTGTCAGAATTTGTCAGTAAAATGAACAATTTGAATGCCCATTAAGTTAATACTTTTTATCCATCACTTTTGGTCATACAGCTATAACGTGGTCAGGTATTTATACGTTCTTGACTTTTACATTTATTTTAACTTGAGCGTCAAAAATATATTGTCAATATATTTACTAACGAGATTTGACAACAATTTTAAAATTACTATCATAATTTTACAAATTTAACTATTTACCACAATTATAGAGACCAATTGTGGAGTTTTTCTCCTGTTCCAGAGATTAGTTAAAAAAATGGGATTTCGTATCTAGCTCTGATAATGTATTGTAATACATTAGGGAAAATGCTCAAATAATTGTCCTATTAGCTTTCTGTCTATTTTGTACTTATTATAACAAATGATTAATTAATTGGTTGCTGCTTGTGAAGAGACACACATTGGGCCTCGGTGGCAAAGTGGTATAAGTAGTTCTACTACTGTATTCATTATCCAGTCAATACTGAGGTTGTGAGTTCGAACTCCGCTCGTGCGGTGCACTCGACTCCAATCTGAATTGACAAGGATTGTCAGTTTTCCTATCTGAGGTCAATGGTTTTCCCCTGGCACTCCGGCTTCCCCCACCAATAAAATACTGGCCGCCACGAAATAGCCTAAATGTGGCGTTTAAACAACAACAATCAATCAATCATATTTCATCAATATTCAGATGTAGAACAAATTAACAATTGGTGCTAATGGTATCTTCTACAAGGTAGTTATACAGGATTAAGGGCTGTCAGTGGTAAATCAGGGTATGTACAACAAATGTAGCAATTAACATACATGTATTATTCCTAACAAAAGGTCACTCACGGATTCAGATCTTTGTACAATGGTTACTTCATGCATAGAAGCGTGACAATAGCCCTACACGTAAGATTATTAGATTAAACGTCTTCATTCTAACCGAACGTGGCTGCGTGTTTATAAATCTTGAACAGCCAATCAGATGGCCTTCTTCCGACCAAAAGGACAACCAACAGTTTACTTAAACAACATAGGAAAACAACGACTAAGCAATCAATACCAAATAACAGGGGGCAAAATTCGGCAACAAGGAGAGAAGGAAAAAAGGGCTATAAAAAGAATAAGATAGCTTATCGTTTCACACGACGGACGAAGAGAAAAAAAAGCTCAACACGGTGTGAGTAAAAGAGGGACGAAAGATACCAAAGGGATAGTCAAACTCATAAATCGAAAATAAACTGACAACACCATGGCAAAAAAATAAAAAAGACTAACAGACAAATAGTAGTGCAGAAGACATAAAACATAGAAAACTAAAGACTAAGCAACACGAACTCCACCAAAAATTGGGGTAGTCTCGGGTGCTCCCCCTATATGTTTTCGCCTATATGTCACAGACTAAGGCCGAGTTCACATTTGCCTAAACTCGGTGTTGTGTAAGTGTAACTCGCACGTAAACTAAACACAATTACGTTCCCATTGATAAAACTCAATGTTTACATGTAGTTTAAAATCATGTTTTGTCTACATGCAGTCGATAGTCAATGTAGAACTTGTGTAGGTTAAGTGTAGGCATTTATAACTTTGATTTTACCAAGTATATTTAAGAAAGGAATATTTATTGAATAAAATTGATATTTATTACAATTATTAATAAAGTTCTTTACAGAAATATTTGTCTCAACTTAATACAATTATTTGTTATAAAAAAAACTTAAGGTAGCTTTATTAACCCTTAATGAAGACTCAAAGCATCATCATTGCCGAACAAATAATTCATTTGAAAAGGTCTTCTCGAATCTACTGGACGTACACTGAAATATTTGCCACTGGTCTTTACTTAAAAAAAGATTCACTCTTAAATGCATGAGTAAAAAAGTGTGAGGTAAATTGTATTGTTTGTCTAGTATCTCAGATCCGTTAAAATAAGCTTAGAATTAAAAAAAACAAAAAAACCCATCAACATTTTCCTTTTCAAATACTCCTTGGCGAAGACATATATAGCATTTGAAAGAAACAGAAAAGATAAAAATAAAAATACATGTAGTGATCCTTTTAAAACATCTCAAACCCTTTTCTTCGTCTGTAAGCACGCTGCTGCAGCCTCCGCTTTTTAATGCATAATCGAGACATCTTTAGTATCTTCGACTACTGCAAGTCGTCATAATGGCTTTCATGAAGGAGCAAACTCTTAATTTGAAAAAGGAGAGGGGGGGGGGGGGGTGGGGGGGTTCTGAGTCAGATTTGAACGTTTTTATTCAGATTTTTAGATGCCAGCAGTCAAATGACTTTTTTTCAATATTTAACACTGTAATGTATGGGGAAACTCTGGATTCAGAATATTTTTTTTTATCAATTCTATGACCAGAATATTTTTTTTTATCAAATTGGGGATCAGAATATTTTTCTTGAAAAAAACCATCCCCCTTTTTGAAGTCAAATGGTCGTTCTCTTACTGCTAGAAAATTTGTCTAAATATTTTGCATACGGTTCTACGTCATGAACATTTAAATGTCATATAGTTTACAAGTGTGAACAAATCTTATGTACAGGTAATTAAACAAGGTTTATAGATGTGAACAAATTTAATGTGAAACCAGTGTACATTGCATTACACTACACTGTACATGGCTTTTGGTGTGAACACTTTCAAGCAAAACAACCATTCATGCAGGAGAGCCACGAAAAAGAGAGACATTAACGCACAAATATAACTACAAAAAAAAATGTTGCAATCTTATTGATAATTTCAATCAATAAATATCGCATGGTGTGTAACATTATAAATAATATCTCAGTAAAAATGAAAATAATTAAAATCTATTTTCTACATGAATAAACAGGACAAAAAGCCAAGGATGTATAATAACTTTTTAACATCATAATAAACACCAAGTCTGTATTAATGTATTAACTAGATGTGATTAGAATTGTTCACGTGGCGGTAAAAACCACATGTCATTTTATATTCAAACCAGGATAAAACGGAAGAGCTCATTCCAAGAAAATGATCGATCGAACAACAACAAACATTATCTGATCAATTATTGTAACAGTTAAACAACTCTAAGTCAGCCAGGAAATTAATTAAGTGATTGCTGAGTTAGAAAAAAATATCTTTATTTCTACAAGCTCGTGTGGGGACGACACAAAAGGATTGCGGTTTGTCTTACTGGGCTTAAAGACGCATTATATAATTTATACCAAATGACAAACCATAGAGATGTTGATTTTCATATAAATCTGTGTTTGTACTAGAGTTTTGTTTAATTAGATTATATTAAAAAAATATAAAAATAACAGTAAAATAGCATCAATGTCTACAAAATATTAATTGGTTATCATTGTATCCAGTTAATTCGTTTGTTTAATTTTCTCAGTATTTTATACCCACTGAGTGAATACACAATGATGAAATGAATTATTTCACGACTATTTATTGAATATAAAAGATATGCTTTTCATTTTGATTCTTCCTTTGTTAAAATATTGGAACGTATCCTCATTATTCTATAAAACAAAGCTTACTAAAAATAGTACCTATGATCAAATTGATATCAAATAAATATTTCATCATGTTGATGTTTATTTCCCGGACTGAAATAAATCATCCCCTACCACTTAAAAATCATAATATATATATTATATATATTTTTGGTAAATAGTAGAAAAATTATGTATTTTTTCGTCTGTTCTTTTTGGGCAATTTTTGTTTATAAGTGTGTTTGTCTATTTCGTTTTGTGGTAAAGTAAAATTTAGTATCGGTGACTGAACTTAAGCGACAATTGCAAAAATGAAAACCGCGCATTTTCGTTCATTGTACTCCTTATTAAAATATATATTTGAACGAAGCAATTAATTTCGTAGTGCGGATCTAGCGATCGTCCGTTTATATGAGAACCAGGGAAAAATGAATTGGCATTATCTTGTATAGGTTTCTATTCTTTGTTCTGTTGGTGACGGCAATGAACAAGACCAAGTAGAGTAAAAACCGTATTTGCTTACGAATGAATATGAAATACAAAATGTTTGAAATTTAACAAACAAACCCTGCCTTAAAAACCAGAAATCCCATCTAGTAAGACAAACATTTAGCGACGAAACTAAGTTACTGGTAAAAGGAAATAGAAAAAAACCCCACCATTTGGCAATTAATTATCAGTTTTTTTTTAATGTATTAAAAAAGACTTAAAAAAGGGAAACACATTGCTCAAAAACAATGAATCAGAATAAAAATAAAACAATCCTTAGTATCCACATAATTATGTTACTCATATATTATTACGGCTAAGTAAAGAATAACAACATCTTAATTTAATTCCAATCTATGGACAATTTTCTGGATACTTTTATGACATAACTACATTATTTTACGTATACAAAAAATAAATCTCTACATAGAAAAACAACTTTACAGACAAATTTTATACAAATTAAAATATTTTTTAATTTTTATTCTTAGTCTAGTTCCTTCCTTTAAAGACCACGTATTTAATGAAAGTATACTATGATATGTCCTAAGATAGGTCTAAGGACATTATTTAGGATGGTCTTATGACGTGTCTGAGACATGTCTTGGGATATAAAACAACGCTATCTTAGGACGTACAGACCTAACTAGATTTCAATTATTCTAATAACAGTATAATAGTTTAATATTGTATACGTAGTTTTATCATTGAGTTAATGCCATATTTGTTAGGATTATCCTAAATTTAGGACCAAATTTAGGACATATCTTATTTTAGGAGAATTTCGTTAACCCCAGGGACCGGTTTCACGAAGCTATCCTATGACATGTCATAAGACATATCTTAGGACATGTCTTATGATCCTCTTATGACTATCCTAGGACATATCTCAGACCTCGTCTCGAAGCTGTCTTATGATCATCTTAGCTAAGACATCCTAAACCTGTCGCAAGTTCTTTAAATTTTCAAATATAAATATGATCTACGGAAAAAAATCATGTAAATGTAGTATGTCTTATCATAAATTATTCTAAACGTATTGATTAATATAATGACATAATTTGCAAAATAAATATAAAAAAATAAATTATCTTTAAACAATACATCAATATAAATATGAAATTTTCAATGCAAAATTAAGAAAAAAGAATATAAAATGATAACATTGTTTTGGTACAAATGAGTTGAATTCAATTTCGACTTTATTGGTTATAAAAGGTTAAGAGATAAAATCGTGCAATTTTTATATCAATACATTGAATTTTCATTGTTGATAAATCCTGATAATCCGTCAATGTATACATGTTTTAAGCAGGAACAGGAGAATAGATAATTAGATAATAATATTTTTTTTCAAAATTAATATAAAAAATGAGTGTAATTTATATAAATAAACGTATAACTATACTAAGACCATCATAAGACACCTGTCGCGTTGTCCTAACTTTATGACCAACTTTAAGAGATGTCCTAATTTAGGACCGTTTTGTGAAACCCACTTAGGACTAAGATATGTCGTAAGACCATCCTAAGACATGTCTTAGTCCTAAGACAGCTTCGTGAAACAGGGCCCTGACTTGGGACTTAGACGTGTCTAAGACCATCATAAGACATGTCCTAGTCCTAGGACAGTTTCGTTGACACGTCCCCAGGTTTCTATACAGGTTAAATTTGCTAATGAATTTCAACCTCCACACCCGTTTTATACAGCATAAACCATCCATTCCTTCTCATTTCTGATAATAACTATATACGGACTAAAAAAACAAAAGTTTTTCCAGTTTGTTATGAGATATAAATACTTTATAGGACGAGGTTCACGATGGCAAACAGCTCTAGTTTGAATTCTAATAAAAATAAATACTCATTTTGTGATTCCCACAGCCTAACATGACCGGTCCTAACATGAATGATTTTTTTCTACATAATTATGTGGAATATTTGAACGCCAAGTATTATGTACGGTTTATTTTGGAAGGATTCACACTATATTATTTATTTTATTTATATCTACTATATACTTTATAAAAATTCAATATGTAACAAAAATATACAATGTTTAGTTCTATCAATCTTAAACCAAAAGAAAAAGCTAAATTCCACAAAAAATAATGAGAAACATATTTTAACTGCATGAAAAATAGTTTCCATTAAATGCGGGAAGATTTTATTATGTTTTCCTAGCTCAGTTAAATATGTACTTTTTGAAAGGATGATTGTCTTAAAGTTTATTTGGTTTTCTGAGCTTTATTTCATTTCCGATTTTTCTAATATAAAGATGTCAATTAGAAGAAAATTTGACAAAAATAATTAAAAACGACAGTGTCGTCAAATACTAATTATTAAATCCCAAACGATGGTCAATTGAAACTCAATTTCCCTATTTCTCCTTTTCATACATCTCAACAAAGCATATACTTAATTAAATTTCGTAAAATTCCCTCGTCCATTACGCGTAATTTGAAATGAAGCCATTTCACGCCGTTACCGATCGTTTGGACAGATTCACAATCATTTTTTGGCAGCTAAAATTGAATGTTACTTCATCTTTGTCAAGTTTCAGGACAATAAATCACTTTTTGTGGTTCTATGGTTTCTTTGAAGATGTATTGTCAATAATTTTCTATTATCTGTGAGATTTTATCGCTGTTTTTTGTTGGTGATTTTAATGAACACAACAGATGTCATACAATTCTTCATTTGTAACCACAAACATACAAATATAGGTCTTTAGATTTTTTGCGAGTTTGAACAGAAATTTGTTTCAGAGATTTATTTATTCATGTCATTTAAATTATCTCATACTGAAGGGTGTATCTATTGAGCTGAAGACTCACTAACTCACTAAAATTAAGGAAATTAACATTAAAAGAATAATTTTAAAATTACTTTAAATATTACCATGAATAATTTTCATTCAATTTTGAGATTTTATATGATAACGGAATAGCATCACTACAATGTACAGTTGCGCAGCTTTGACAAATTTAAGAATACAGACAAAAGAAGTAAACTATATGCATTAATAACTTATAATCTACGGAGATATACAAATAATAATATACATTAAACAAATGAAACGAACAAACATACAAGCAATATAGATATAAGAATTATTATAATAAAAAAAATATAATATATTTATTTTTATAAAATAAGAAAACATATATATATTATTTTTTGAACCCACGAAAATACCTGATACTAGTGTATAACCGATTCCTACACAATATGAAAAATTACTCAGACAATCACGCGATCTTCAAAGGTTGCTTTAACATAATGTCGATCTTCCTTTCGGATATTCCGAATGGAAATGTTCTTTCATAGGAGTTGCAGTATACATTTAACATGGAAATAAAAATAACATGAATATCAGGATAAAATGTTTGTACACCAGACGCGTGTTTCGTTTACAAAAGACTCATTACTGATGCTCGAATAAAAAATAAGTAAAAAGGCCAAATAAAACTACGAAGTTGAAGAGAATTGAGGTGTAATACCACATTAGATTTTCCCCTATTAGTCTTTGTTAAATTTGCACTTTTCAAAAAAATGTGCATAATTTATCTTTGTTTCAAATAAAGAAAAACTTGGCATGAGTAAAGTTTTATCCTGTCCAGTACTATAGAAAAAAAATTCACATAATATTTCATTGCATATACGAAAATAACCATCATTGGAAGTTAACCAATCAAATTTCTCCCCGTATTTTATCTGTGTACAAGGTTTAGTCACCATGTAACCTCAAGATTACAAAATATTCTATAGAAATCCCAAATAAAAAATAATGGTGTTTTGAAATACCCAAGACGTATGTTTATGACACAGAAATGTTTTATTGCAATAAAATTAATTACCTACAACTGTCAAATTCAAGGGAATATTTTTTCGACCTACTTTCGTATACAACCGGATGTGACGTACCATGATTTGGTGGTATTACACCTTGAAGACCCAGTATTACCGAAAGGTTTCGCCAAAGAAGATATATAAATATATAATTTGCCTTTCTCCATATAAGCAGATGAATTACAATTTCCAAATAAGAAAACTCAATCAGGGTCCACATGATGTTAAAGTTAGCAGCTATAGGCCACCCTACGATCTTCAAATGAAAAGTATAACCCACACTGCAAACCAATGAATACTCAATATTTCCACTCCACTCCCTGTTATAAATTATTAATACATAATCGTCAATAATTCTAATATGGACTACATGTTATTTTCATTTATTACAATTCGAATTTCTTTTGAATATTAGGATGATATTATTTAATAAATTCGATCTATTTGTTTGGGGTTGGGTTTGAACTAATTCATTCGAATAAATAAATCATTATGTCTTCAATGTACTTGCCAACTGACATAATGATAGAACCATTAAAAATCTGTTCTACGAAATATCAAAAGTTATTAGTTCTATAACCGCCTGCTGTTTTCAAAAATCAGTTCCGTATTTAAATGTTTGCGAGTTGTAAACATGACTATATTGTCGCTGGAAAAACCTCACAATTGCATAATCTATTCCCATTGCATGGTTCGCTTTTGTTGCATTATAAAAGGTAAAAAGCTGTCATTGTATAATAATAGGACCGTATTACTTAGATTTAATTAAGTCTAGTGTAATATTCTGTAATTAAGTGTTTTGGAAATGAACAGTAAAGATAACAATTTAATCATTCTTAATATGCAGACTATCTCTTCTGTAACTAATTCGCGAAGGTCGCCCCTGATTTACATGACAAACGAATATTAACTTTTCGTTGGCTGATTTTTAACGTCAGTGTCTGGATCTATTCAACAATAAACACAATACTGAATCAGTAATGATTTCTACTATGCCAAGTTCCAATCTGGAGAATTATATATTTATATATATATTTATTTTGCATTCTAAAATAAAATTCATGCAGTCCAGAAGCATGTGAATAGATTCATTTGATTTTTATATTTTTTGGCTGCTATTGTTTTTTTCCTTACTTTTTGAATCACGTAGAAAAAAAACACAGACTTCTGAAGGAAACAAATTTGATTTCAGACAAATGCTATTTTTGGTTGTCAATATGATTGGTGGTATCACAACAGCAACAGAAAGGAAAATCACACCAAGAATGATAGGCAATATTATTTTTGAAAATTACTGTCTAAAAATGAATGATTCGTGCATCGAAAACCATAGGATCAATACAAAAACAGATTAATTATACGCTATGTTCTAAAATACTATGTAATCAGAGCAAATTGAGGTGAAATGTCAACTCTCATTTGACCAAACCGGCGTGTGAGATATCGCGAGATATAATTTTTTGCAGACAACTGACATCTATAAGCCAATCAAACCTTACATTTGCCGCACCTTATTGACAAAACATTATCCATCACATCCTTCAGCCTGACCCTCGGTCGCAGGAAATTCTATGTTTCTATGAAATGTGAAAAACTAAAGTGTAAGAAAGTCAAAATTTTCTCAACTCTATGATGAACAATAAATTGTACTATCCAAATTATAGAAATAATTATATTCCAGATCAGAACTTTTTTGCTACATTTATCATACTGAAGGGATTTCCCCTCCAACCTGCATATGTTCCGAGACTAAAACGGTATAGGATATTAGGGTACTTTTTCGGAATCAAATGACCCTCTTAATTATAGGAAATTAAAATGTATAATAGACTCTACCATTTTTTTTAAATATTTTTAAACGTCTAAGACTTTAAGAATATATAAACAGAAGCTGTAGCTTGGAGATGAAATACGACTGAGTGGTCACTAGATTGACACGAGGGTCTGGAGAAAAAAAAATATGTTTGGTCGTCATACAGCAGAAACGGTACGACAATCAATATTTTGTGGGCAAATAGATAATCACAAAACTGCGTCTTCAACTATTTTTATTTTGACGAAAACATGAATTTAAGGATATTTTTTTTTTATTTCAAAGTTCCTTTTTATTACAAATGCCCCAAATCTATCTATGCCTGTATAAATATTTGTACATACCTTTCGAAAGTCTTAAAAGCGTGCTTGGCGTCCTCCGAATCATACATTATATGTTTTAGGCAATGGTTTGTCGTTATTTCAAAAAGAACACTTTCAGATAAGAGACATATTAGTTGAAATGGCATAAAAATCTTTCATACTATGGCATAAAACACATAACAATTTCATTCTAGTTATTTAGCTCGATAGTTTTTCATTAAATTATTATATTGATAATTTTAACAATTTATAAACAAATTATAAAACAACAACGACATGCATATATGTGTATACATTTATTGTCTCTTGACGAATTGCTACTTTTTTGGCAAACAATGAAAAATTATAATTCATTTGTCAGTAAATTTAAAATATAATATATATAACATATTAATCGGGAAAATAAAAACTATAAGAATTTCTAATAAAAATTTCTTTAGTGAGTTGAAAATGTATATAACTATGGAGATTCTATTTATTGTAATTTTCAAATCTAATTGTTCGGATGTAAAAAAAAAAATCCAACGACATCACATAGAACGTCTTTTTAAACGCTCATTATGTACATGCATTTTCATTTTTTTTTTTTGGAAAGAATGGAGGTTTACTACGACTGTTTCAATTTTCGGGAATTTTTCCCTTTTTAAATTGTGCTAGTTCGCTGAATTTTGCAATCTCTCAAGAAATGTTAATTTGCTGTATGACTTCTTTTCCGTTGCCCTTTTGAGATCATATGTTTTAAAAAGTCATATTGGGTTCTGCTTCTTTTGGAATATAAGGGGAATTGGTCTATTTGCGTTAATCAAATTTTTAATAGCTATAAGTTAATTTTCAAAAGTGATAAATTTACTTAGGTATTTAAGGAATAAGTCTTAACTTCAAGTTATCAGGAAATTAACTAAAATAACAAAATATAACTAATGCTTCATTTTTTATTCTTAATGTCATGTAATAAGGTTTCTAAAAAAGTATATATATAGGAGTTGATGTTGTTCAACAATGTGTTTTTACATAAAATACGATATTGCCTGATCCTTTGACAGACTGGCACTTAAACGTTGACATTTTTTGAGAAAAATTAAAGCACGTATATTCTCATATTCCAAACTCCATCCAAGTCACAATGAGTAAAAAGAAACTCATTATAGGTCTCTAACACGGAGTCTTGACTCTCCGTCTTAAACGCAACGCAACGCAACGCAACAAAACCAAACCCATAACAATAACGGAAACAACATGCAATATTTAAAATATAAGATATAGTACGATATTTAAAATATAAGATATAGTAATTAATAAAAGCTTAAAAATCTCCTTAATCTTGAAAGGTTGTGCTTAATTCAAGCAGGGGTAAACAAAGATTTGCTACAACCGATTTTATTTTTACTGAGTTTAATCAGACATCATTAAAGGGTTTCTTAAATTGGAATAGGAATATTAACTTCTTCTAGGGAAAAAAATCGGAGATACCAAGAGCCAATTAAAATCAAAAGCAACATATTTAAAAGAAAGAAAGAAGCAAAGGTTCAGTCCTTAAAGTCTACAACGATGCATTCGGACCATGTGTTTTTTGTCTCTGTGAGTACGTGTATTTTGTCGGAGGATGTCGTATGATGTGTAAATCACTTTCTAGAAGGATGCAGTTAGTCTTTCAGTAATGAGCAGCACTCAAAAGACACTCGACGGAGGCCAAAATGTGAAACATTTCAAAACGATAATTCACAACGACCGGATTTTTATTACAACAATAAAAGAAAAATAATAATGATACACAGTATAAACCAACTGACTATATAGTTTGATACAGATACACAAACAAATCAAATACGTGGTATTGAACGTGTTTGTGAGTGCCCTTCCAACCCCAACACCCTAAAGGTCACATAGGTATAGAAGTAGGATCACTATTTTTGCATAAGGGACATATATACGTATCTTAATTTAAAATGATGTCAATATTTTAAAACATTATGGATTTCTGTCCACATTTGGGCGAACTAGAAATTATTTTTTTTAACATGGCATTTACATTGTGTAGGACCGTACGGGTGTCGTATAGCAAAAATAATATACAAACGGTTTCTATTGAATGACCTACATTAAAATATCGACACGTGTCACATAAAATAGAGGGACTTCGATTGCTAAGTGGTCTACGTAGTTCACCTAATTAAAGAGAAAGAAGAAGTTCTTACTGAATCACTAGCCTGTCTACACTGAGGTTGTGTAAAAGTATTCGTAAAATACCGAACTCTGACTGAGGCAAATTCAAACGCTATCAATCGTTGATTGATAAACAACTACCATAGTCTTTACTCGATACAGGCATTTTAAGAAGGAAAATGGTGCGAGTTCGAATCAAATCCTAATTAAATACAATCGTAAGTTTTCATATCAGTCAGTGGTTCTGTCGAGGCATGTCGGTTACCATCGCCTTTACATACCGACTGACCGTTAGGTCAACATTTAAGCAATGTCGGACAAGTGCATTTGAACGCTGCATGTCGGGCTAGCTCCGCCCATGTATATATCTTTGGATTTCCCTGTTGGGTGTTTTGTTGCTAAT
>NW_027268348.1:0-23508 GCF_963676685.1 Mytilus edulis
AAACTTGTTATACAATTTATCACATTAAACAAGGTCCCATCATTGGGAATACTAGTTTCATGATTTTTCATTCAAGCTTTACATTTTCTTATTTTCATCTTGCATTATCAAAAATTATTTTCATATATATACAAGATTTGTAATCAGCAAGTAATCATATGAATGTAATCTTAAAGTAATCTAAAAGTAATCACAATTACACCTGTTTTTTGCCATGTAATCGATTACATTACGATTACATGTAATCAGAAATTGCATGATTACTGATTACATAGGATTACACTGCAAAATGTAATCGATTACAGCTGATTACGATTACTGATTACGATTACCCCATGTCTGGTATGTGATCTCATCCAAAGTGAATTTGAACAAAACAACATAATTAGAGGTATTCATCTATGACAGCTGTTGGTCTGTTCAGTGTTTTCAATCCACAGAAAAGTTAACAGTAATTACATTACCGGGCAATTGAATGCACGAACTACAAACACCCAATTTCTTCGACAATTCAGACTTAGTATTTTCTATATTATGTTTTGTGTACGGTTGTTTGTCTGTTTGTCTTTTTCTTTTATAACCAATGACGTTGTCAGTTTATTTTCGACTTATGATTTCCAATGTCCCTTTCGCCCCTCTTAGATGTACAAAAAAAGAAGAACAATAACAAAAATCACAAGGTTCAGATAAATTGACTTTTGTACAGGCCCTTAACTAAAGACACCTAAAACACTGCATAGTGTAGCGACCAACATGATGAACATGGAAATGAAAGACGCCCCAATATCAAATAAGCAGTCTCAAAATGCACTCACTTCTACAGTAAGCTGTTTATGGTAGTTACAGCTAGTTGTTGAAAACATACTGCAACTAAAGGAAAGAACAAGTATGTAATAAAATATTGGTTAATTGTGTTCTTTGGCCTTTAAGGATGTCTGCTTGTCATGTTTTGAAATTTTTGTCAGATTTTCGGAATCCTCTGGTTTTTACCATTTGAATGCCTTAAAAAAATTGCCCATGAAACCCCATTTTTCTTTTTATACATCTTTTAAGTGTATAATTATAAGTCATTTGTAAAAGTCTTATAAAATTTTATTTATTTTTTAATAGTATTTGAGAACTCCAACTGGTCAATGATAAAGCTATGAAAAATCAAGAGAGAACATTTTCCCGCCAAAATTACAAGGGCTAATATCTCGAAAACAAGCACATTGACCCTTATATTTTTTTTTGCTTTTTGGATTCCTCAATTTATTCCCTATCAATACATACTAGTTTTATGAAAAGTTATTTATTTTGAAACTGAGCAGCGAACATCCTTAATACATTTTAGTCATTCTTCAATCGCTTTTTGTACAGTTTTTAAGTTGTTATCTCCTTATTTATTTATTTGTTCTTCAATTAATTTTCTTCTGATGTTTTACAGCAATTTGCATAATTCCTACGCCTTGCAATTTTCTTATGGCAATACAACAAAATGAAGTTGGGGAGTAGATATGAGACTAAGAGAAAGAGATGACGAGCCAAGTCCAGAAATTTCAAAAGCATATCTTGGTAAAATTGTATATGTGTGTATAAGATATACTGGAAGAAAGTGTTTGTTTTTATCAAGATGAAACTAAAAGTAAGGTACATTGGTTTCTTGACGGGCAAAAATCTTATTTTGTTAATATTTTTTAAGGGTTTTATTTTTGGAATACCACATAATCGGAACTTTCATATATCTGTACGTAGCCACGTACAATAAAAATCTGGATAATGAGGGTCTATAGGAAGTCATGAACTGCTTGTTTAGGGTGGGTAGGTTATCTATCGTAAAACAAAATGTCTGTACTTACCAAAAGATTGCGAGTGACTGTTCATATTAATCTCCTTATTTCCGTTGACAGACGTTTATATACTTTGCTGAACATTGGACAGACGTGTGTGTACATACAGCTATTGTTGAATTTGTTCCCTTTCTAAACATGCATTATTTTGGTGCCGCTGTACGAAAACCAGTCGAGAAATAATCAATCAAATTTCGATTATAGACAAACCTTACGGGACATTTAATTGTGTATATTCAATGTTGTAAACTTACCTACAGTGCGGTCAATACAATGAAATCCGCAAAATTACTATGTATCCAGTATATATAATGCAAGTGAACCTTAGAATATATTGTTATATAAGTGTGAAAACTGTAACAGGAAAATTGCTAATGAAAAAAATCCCTTAGAAATTGTTACCTTGTTTATGGAGAGTTTTAATCCGGGGCACCGCTGTTTTAAGACAAATGATTGATAAAGATCACATTGAACAAAAAGGTGAGGTCCGGTAAGGATATATGTTGCCAATGGTTTCTAGGAATTAGTTGTTTACTTGTTCGTTGATTTTGTTTTATATATAAATTTATCATGTTAAAAATAACCTAAATAATTGTGTCACTTATCTAATAAAAACACAAAAGTAATTAATTATGCTATGTGGATCCGGAATAACAAGCTACTTATAACTGTGAACGCACAACAAAGTTTCAGTAGCTTTATTTTGTCTCGTTAAAGTAAGTATGTTCATCTAGCTGCATTTTTCAAACGAATGTGTATTTCTGAAAAGTCTATTTTATTTATTTTTATTTATTTAAGTAATATTCGTTGATCTACTTATAAATTTTATTTACAGTAAATATTATAAGGAACTGGTATTTCTTGTAAACTTTGTAAGCATCTAAATAATTGTTAAAAATAATTACTTATTTCAACAACAAAAAAAGAACACATAATACTTTTCAAAAGAATATTTCAATGATATTTTGTATAATATTCATTAATTTTCAGATATAAGAGTAAAGTGCATGTTAAATATAATTACTGGTATAACTGAAAAGGACATCTTGTAAGTTTTGTCATACTTTATTATATTTACAAGTAATAATATAATTATATAATCTAAATTTATTGATTTAAAGATGTTGCAAAATCGTGTGTGGATAAATTATGTATACTAAACTTGAAAAACATAAATTCTCAGCAATATTCGTTTTAAAGTTTTCTCATTCTGATTATCTAAAAAAAGTAAGGTAGTACTTTGGCTAATTTCTAATTGTGAATGTAAGAACAATTACTAGTTAGGCAAGTTCCAAACAAAAGTAAATGATTTTTTTTAATTTCTTATTTATAAACACTATCTGTTTCTGTTTTCAAGCAGATTTGATAAGGCGAATGGTTTTATCTGAACATGTATTAGGAACTGATATTTTTTTTTAAATGCTTGTTATTAATTAATGCGGGTTTGTATTTTTTACAAAATACATAATGTACACTAATACAATATCTTCTCATTTAAATTCATTTTTGATTGTTCAGTACACACTGTTGATTAAAAATTATATATTTACTTTAATAACGAAACAGCTTATGTAAATAAAATAAAATTAAAGTCAATTACAACATGTAGAAATGATTTTATATCACCAAGTTACTACAAGCCGCTTATTGTGTAATGTTCGTTTTTCGTTTTTTTTTTAATTTGTTTTTAGTTTAAGTTCAGTAATTTTTTTGTTTCAGATTAGTACCATGAAAACAAGTGTAGCTGTAATAATTCTGCTGGTTTGCTTTTCAGGTAAGACTTTCTTTGCTTTTGAGTAAGACTTTCTTTGCCTTTCGGGTGTGACTTTCTTTGCCTTTCGGGTAAGACTTTTTTGTCTTTCTGGTAAGACTGTCCTTGTCTTTCGGGTAAGGCTTTCTTTGCCTTTGGGGTAAGGTTTTCTTTGCCTTTTGGGTAAGAATTTATTTTTCGGGTTCTACTTTTTTAGTCTTTCGGGTTAGACTTTCTTTTATTCTTGGGTAAGACTTGTTTTGCTTCTTGTGGAAGACTTTCTCTAGTTTTCAGGCAAGACTTTCTTTGTCTTTTGGGTGATACCTTTTTTTTCGAGTGAGATTTTCTTTGCTGTCCGATGAAACATTATTTTTCCTTTCTGGTGAGACTTTCTTTGCTTTTTGTGTAAGACTTTCGTCGCCCTTTTTTGTGTAAGACTATACATTGGATATATATCTCCCAATTGATACTATATTCCCGTGCTTGCATTTCCTATCATGATTTTTTTTATAGAGGGTTACTGCTCACAAGGAAGCTAATAAACCAAGAGTTCCAAATGGTGAAGTTGAAATCACCCCTTCGTAAATTTTACGGACGCCATCACGAGTTGGTTGACCGTTATGGAATAACCGTTTCACAAATGATATCGGATATGTTCCTTACGTCGTAACTACAATCCCCTTCCCTTTCATGAATGTAACCTACCGAATTAGACTATTTACCGGATTTGTAATCACATAAGCAACACGACGGGTGCCACATGTGGAGCAGGATCTGCTTACCCTTCCGGAGCACCTGAGATCACCTCTAGTTTTTGGTGGGGTTCGTGTTGTTTATTCTTTTGTTTTCTATGTTGTGTCATATGTACTATTGTTTTTCTGTTTGTCTTTTTCATTTTTAGCCATGGCGTTGTCAGTTTGCTTTAGATTTATGAGTTTGACTGTCCCTTTGGTATATTTTGTCCCTCTTTTGTTGTATATGCCTTTTCTTTCTTTGATGATCATTTGATTTTGATATTAAATCTTTGGAAATAGTTTTTACCTGACTTACTACTTGTGATGCAGCATACCAAGAGACACTCTGTCGATCGCTGCACTCAGTCTCGCTCTTATTTGAGTAACGTTTGAGAACTGTACCTTTTATACACGTATTCACTAAATGTATAGAAATATACAGCATTTGACCACATTCCTAGAATAGCGGTCATAAGTGAACACTTTTGTCATCCACGATAACATTAGACAAAAAACGGTTATTTTATGATGTTCTCCTTTTTCGTTGTTCGTTTTTCTAAATAGCTTTAAAATATTTGTGCTGTATTTTTACAATAATTCTTTGTGTAATTCTAAATAATAGTACATTTTCTTAATAAATTCTTTCAGGCATGACCATAAACCAAACAGAAGGGAAAAAGATTAAATGTAGATGGGGAGGGTGTCCGATAAAAAAAGCTTGTCACCTCTGTTGTGATCACTTAAGGCAGGGATGTATTGGTGGAAAGTGTACAGGGTTCCTTAAAACTAAATGTGAATGTGATTGCCCTGCTGGGTATGTATAGATTTAACATTAGAAAACTTATCTACATTTGAATACAAGTCAAAGTAGGCGTATACGTTAGTATGAAAGCAACTAAACGACACAAATAACCAACCGACATAAAGAGGCCTTCATACAATGTGTAACAAATAGCTAATGTATCTACCACACAATATTAAGCTTTGATTCCTCCCAAATTTAAGAAATTGTGAATAATCTAAACATTAAAATAATCAAATTGGTATCTTTTAATGAAACAACAAAAACGCTTTGAGATAAATAAGACAACAACTGTATACGAACTTGATATACCATCAATCTGATTTACATTCAGATCCTATTGAAGTTTTGCTTTCAATAATCTGACAATCCTCCCTTTTATTTTTTGTTCTAAAAATAATCAGCCAATGAAATTTCACCCTTCAAAATTTGAAGTTGTTTATTTAACCGCAGGTCTTTAAAATAGAAAGTAAGATGGAGTGTTTTCATATCATTGTAAGCAAAGCTTCTGTATTCTGTTCAAATTGACATACTCGAACATTAAAATGGCATCGATGGGGATTACACTTTTAATTGCTTGTATAAAATGAATACACAGTTGTAAAGACAGAATATTATTATTTTCAATTATGTATCAGTGTGGTACAATATTGGAAATTGTTAATGATTGATATGTTCTTTTTATTTAGATAAAAGAGACAGACCAAGATATTCAAAACATAAGATTCAATTAAAACGCTCGATTTGTAAATTGAATTTAATTCTTAGATTTTGAAGAGGAGAATATTTCATTAGTTAGTAAATCGTTTGTTATCCTCCTTTTTCATAGCGGAAATCAAATTGATTTGGACTAAAGAACTTTTCTCTTTAATTTAGTCAGAAATTATGAAAGTGAATGTAATTTTTATAATAAAATATTATCTGTATAATGTTATATTTATTTCATGTTCAAATACGATTATGAATCATATAAGATGGTAACAGTGACCATGTAGTTTTTCCGATTTGGTTGAAATGGTACATTTTGTCCGAAGTAGTTGCGCTAGCCCTCATTTCTTCTCCTCCTCCATAATTACTTTAAACGGATTTATATACACCAAGACTTAATGAAAGTAGGCTCATCGACTCATTTTTCAATAAACTGAATTGCGAGTTAGCTGTAGATCATATTGTAGAATATAGAAACATTGGCTGTAGCTCAAACTTTGACACATTGCAAACATTATACATGTATAAAGAGGTATAATACGCGTCGAGAAATGAAGGGTGCATTACCTACATTGCATCCTGTAGTATAAAAAACAACCAATAAAGATAACTTTTGTCAGTACAGGTCTGCTTGAGACTTGAATAGAGTTATATGTAAATTAAACTTTTTTATTATAAAATTGGGCTAATTACATGCAAAAATAATTTCGTACAGTTGATACAGATTTTATTGTATTAGAGTCAAGCTTCTTATTTCTCTTTCCGTTGTCGTAACATGATTGGCAGTGATCGTTTTGATTGTGGATTTCTCTTCCTTAACATTTGTTGTCTGGCGTATTCCAAAAAGTAAGGTTTATATGTTAAAAATAACTGCATATCATCTAGATCTTCTGGATTTACCTCAGCAATATCTGTTAACTGGAAGTACAAAACAATTATATTACAATCTTACATGTATAAATGATATAGTATATCGATGTTCAACTTATGTCCAAGAATTCAAACAAACATGTGCAAAAAAAGTTTACAATTCAAAAGATTATTTTTTTTAACTACACATGAGTTCACCCTAGGATTATGATAGGGTTCGAGGATCCCAATTTATTATATTACTTGTATTGTTTTTATTGTTGTTCGTCTCTTCGTCGTTTTTCAATATTACGACTCTCTCTCTCTCTCTCTTTATATTTCTTGCTATCAATGAATTGAAATGTTCATTTATTAAATAAAGTATTAAAACTTGTATATGTATTTCTATCTTGACTGTCCTTAGATACAGTATGGGTTTTACTCATTGTCAGAAGCTGTCCGTTTACTCATAGTGCTTAATTCGCTTCATTTGGACTGTGTAGGATTGTTCCCTAATTGGAAATAATACCAAACCTCATATTTCATAATATATATAAATGATATAGATGCACTTATATAAAACATACCTCGTCCTCTCGTCTTGTCGGGTGTTCTGGGCTTTCAAAGAACCAGCAATGTATACAGGAAATGTGAAGAGAAAGGACTGCCAATGAGATCAGTATCGTTGTATATTTCATTGTCTGAATAAATAAAGGCAACAAGAAATTATAAACAAAAATGGTATTATGTGATCCGTCTAGAGTGGGGTGCTCATTTTCGCCATATCTTTCCATGTTTTCTACAGTTTATGTTCAGGTCTATATGTTTTTGAAGTATACTGATATTTCTATATGAAGATAACTTCAAATGCAAAACATTCCTAAGCTTGAAAACATGTTTGTTTGAAAATAATCATGTGTAAAGTTAGATTAAAAGGTGTTTGAAATTTCCTGAAGTTTTGTCAATGGGGGACACATATTCGCCGTTTTTACACATCTATTTAAAACCAAATAACTGCAGCTTTATATAATATTTATCAAATAAATTTCATTATAGATAAACAGCAAACATTTCAAAGGTTTAAAAAACAGAAATGTAGGCCAATCAGTCAAAAAAATGCTAAGAAAAAAATCTATGAAAATCCTGTTTTTCATTCAGGAAATTGACCGAAAATCGTTGTCCGTTTTTCGATCTTTTGCAGTAAGTGCCTTAATTTTGTTTGAGTTTAAAAAATAATCATATTTGTTATAAAATTATAATTTATTGGCATATTTCTTCCATTTCAGTCATCCTTTGAAGTGTTTACACCTCAAAATCATAAAACGGCGAAATTGTGTCCCTGGCGAATATGGGCCCCCCACTCTACACAATCTACTAAAAGATAGAACATAAAAAAAACTTCTAAGTTTTTAATGTCTAAATTAATTCAAAAACAACAGCAAAAACTTTGTCTGTATTAGTGTATATACAAATACTAGCCTTACATTAAAAAATGGTACATTTTGAGCTGCTAACATAAGATAACAAAAGTAAAGCTAAGATTATTTGTTAGATATTGATTCTAGGATGAATATCATGTTTATTTTAGTCGTGGATTGTAAAAAAATATCCTGTACAAAGTCAGAAATATGACAGTTGTTATCTCATCGTCTGATGTGTTTGCAATTTTGATTTTGCCATTATGGACTTTCAATTTTTGAATGTTTCTCTGAGTTTGGTATTTTTTGTTATTAGCTTTTTCTAATCATTATAATGATAAAAATTATTAACATTTTTTATTTTTCTCCATGCAAGCTTGTTACTTCCGGTTTATTTAAGAAAAATCTGCTGTTACATATATAGGTCTACTAGCCTGTTGATATCTTCAGTTAAGCAGTCACTAGCATGAAATATATTGTACTTGTTTGGCTTTATAAATATTTTGATGTGAGCGTCACTGATGAGTCTTATGTAGAAGAAAAGCGAGTCTGGCGTATTAAATTATAATCCTGGTACCTTTGATAACTATATATTATATGTTTTGATTGGGTCTATTTCATGAATATAAGATAAGATAAGATAAATTTCATTTCCAAGAGGGGGGCCCATTATTGGTATACTCAGTACAGTGTTTATAAATAAATATAAAAAAAATAGACTATAGGTATTTTTATCCTTGTGGTTTTTATCCTTCCAAATAAAGGCAACAGTAGTATACCGCTGTTCAAACTCATAAATCCATGGACAAAAAACAAAATCGGGGTAACAAACTAAAACTGACGGAAACGCATAAATATAAGAGGAGAACAACGACACAACACTACAATGTAACTAACACGCACAGAAACGGACCAAGCATCAGACAAAATCCCACGAGAATAACAAATATAACATCAAAACCAAATACATGAATTTGGGATAGACAAGTACCGTGACACGTCTTATCGCAATGTCAATTTACACTCAAAAATTAGAGAAAACAAACGACGCAACGTTAAATTGTAACACACACAGAAACGAACTATAATATAACAATGACCATATTCCTGACTTGGTACAGGACATTTTTAAAGGAAAAGATGGTGGGTTGAACCTGGTTTTGTGGCATGCCAAACCTCGCACTTTAATGGCAATGTTAAACATTTGATTTGTTCTTTTCGATTTTTTTGTGTAGAGCCAAAATGTTAAAACTATATTGAATAAAACGTGTATCTAGTTATTAAAAGCAAAAGTCTTTACGACAGCTCTTAAATATCCTTTGCTATCAAGAGAACCAAACAACTTAAATTGGTAATTCAATTTCTTGTACTACCTGAATGTAGAATTCGTTGAAATTTCCTGCAACGTTTGTTATTTACATTTTTCAAATCTTGTACTGTGGAATAGCACAGCGATATAGAAGCCTATACGACAAAATCAGTCCAGACAAACTTGTGAAATGTTAAAATAATGTTAAAATAATTGTTTTCATATATTATAAAAATATTAAAATTAAAGATTCTTCAAAGACAGCAATATCATTAGTGAAGACACTATATATGAGAAGACACTATCAAGCTTACTTTCGTCAAGAGTAAAGCTGTCTTAAGACCATAAAACCACGACGAACAGATTATCGAGTTTTCTGGAAAAACACAAAGTAAATTTTAAGCCTCTCGAGAAACTCTGGAGCTTTTTTATTCGTTCGCTGCTCTCACATATCAATATCAATCAGTACCACTATATTAACGTGCAGAAAAAAAGGCAACAGTAGTATACCGCTGTGCAGAAAACAAGACAATCTCTTCATATAATAGCAACCAGTGTGTATTGATACAGGAAGCCAGAGTACCAGGCTGAGTAAATGTACGTTTCAAATACGTGCAATAAGGAGCCACGGATAATCAACATCAGGAAATCAGGAAATGGAAAAGGGCAAACGTAAGGGAAAGGCATTATCTTTAGCAAACGTTTTAATAGATAATATGCTATCGTGAAGATTGGATATTATGTATGATGTTTTATAACAAAGAATCTAAAGACAATAAAAATAATGATTACATTTCACAGAAATATATTTTGATGTATTACGGAGTTTAAAAAGAAATTTTCCAATTATTGAAAACCTAGCATTTTATTGTATGATTAATCGTTACATATGTGGGTTTTTTTTATACATTTGTCGTCCTTCGTTTTAAACCATGTTGTAAGTTTCGTCTAGGATGATTTGTGGATTTCACCTTCCGCATTTATACATATAAATGAATAAATTCGTTCAGCCAATCGTTCTTATACATCATTAATTTTTTAAACGATCGTACGACGTCAGAAAAAAATCATCAGCATTGAACTGCTATTATTATATTCTCATGATTGGATAACAAATTTGGAATTGCACATTATGTTACTACCCAGTAGGAATTGATAAAAAAAAAGATTAGCTGATTAAAATCTCCAACTTTACGTTGATGTTAATAAGTCTGCTGATGAAATCATGACGACCTTTTAAAAACATCTCGTAATGTTTGTTTTATTGCCTTTTTTCTTCTTTTTGCATCTTCAAACTATCATGATCTAAAAGACGACAGCAAAATTACATAATATATATATATAGGTGTCATACCAACAATTACTCCCTCAAATTTAGAACGTATGTGAAAGTAGGCCTACTCGGGACAAAAAAAAGTGCATTTGATGTCATTGTTTACTTAAACTACCCAACAAATTTGCAGAAATGAAACTTTTGGTGAAAGAGAAATATATTAAGACCATGTTGAGCCCAAATTTACTTGTCTATGAGTTCACATTAAAAATTGAGGATTAATGCGCTCCATAGTATACTAATTTAAGATTTCAAGAAAACCAGGGGTTATTTTTAGTGGTACATCCATTCGGAAGGTTTCTTCTTTCTTATATTGCTTTAAAGGTATGCTGAAAATTGGCATGACGAAAGGTGATACCTGTACAATTCAGGACATACCTGGTTTGTAAGAGGTTAAACTTAAGATAAAAAATTTAGAAAGCTATGAAAATTGCAAAATTTGGTTGAACAGATAGGGACTTTTAATTGGTGGTCTGACACCAAAAGGTAAATAGTTCGATTCTTTTTTTATATATTAAAAGGATGTTACAAGTTCCTTAAATTTGCAGAGTTTCGCAAAATTTAAATTTACGGTATTTCAATTTCAAAACTCGTTTTAGGAACACAAGACACAATGTAATATATGATGAGAATCGTTTAAACTGTATTAGGATTTGTATCAATTAAATATATATCTGGTATATTTAGTATGTGAAAGGCGCTTCGTTATTTGTATTTAATGAATGGCTGTTATTTATTTTGAATTTATTGAACCATAAAATTAATTTTTGACTCTTCCCATTGAATAATCCGCGAAGCGGATTATGTTAAATGTGAAGAGTCAAAAATTAATTTTATGGTTCAATAAATTCAAAATGAATTATTGCCATTCATTATAAATAAATTTATATCAAAAATAAGGCTCAAAGATATATATTAATACAAATAACAATGTACACAGATGTTTGCGTATGAATACACAACGTTAGAGTGGGCGTGTCGCTATAAAAATTGATAACATTGAAAATAAAGCTAATTCTTTTAACCAATCAGAAGACAGTAAATACACCAAATTTATTTATTGCTTGGTTTCGTTAAACGATGAAAGCAAAAAGTACCAGAATAAGAAATAAAGGTTTTCGAAACTAAATTTGCCAAAATTGTAATCAAAAACTATATATCTTAGAAAATGAAGGCAATAGCAGTATACCATTGTTCAAAAGATATAAATTGATTTAAATGAAACCAATTAGGGACACAAACCAAAACCAAATGAAACACGTCAATTATAAGAGTAAAACAACGGAACACCAAAAATACTGAACTGCTGCAAAAAACAAACGCCAACTTTCATAGAAACGGACTATTTGATAACCACTGCTTTATTTGTGACTTGGTACAGATATATAAAGGCAACAGTAGTTTACAGTCAGGATTCGACTTCGTCAAAATTATCTCCCCATTACGCCATTTCATTTTCACAATCGTAGAAATGGAAGCCATTGTAGGGATGACGCGCTACCAATTTTGCTCTTGAAAACCGATAAATTTATCCACATTGCACCATTACGATCCTTATATGTCAGTTGTATTTTAAAAGATAAATGTATCAACTAGCTAATGAGCATCAGTTAATGATATTGCCTGCATTGATTCAACTTAGGGAGCTACCATTTGATTTTTATGGGGCGTCTAGGATGAAATTTGAAAAAAATAGGCAGGACAGGAGTTTTGAGTAAAAAAAAAGGCAGGATGAGACACTTTGCAAAAAAAAAAGGCAGGATGACAATTTAGGTAAAAAAAGTCAGGATAAACTAATAAAAAAAGGCAGGACCGAATAGAGTGAAAAATAAAGAGGCAGGACAGAGATTACAACAACAAAAAATGCAGGAAATTTTTTTTCATCCTAGCGCCCCCCCTCCCCCCCCCCCCCCGCCCCCCGCATAAAAATCAAATGGTAGCTCCCTTAAAACTATTGTCTGATCGGTTGTAAGGTGGAATTTTCGAAAATTCATAAACATTTTAAAAAAACTCTAATTAAATACTTCGTGGAAGGGCAGACTAGATTTTTTTAGTGATTGAAGACTATAAACCCTAGTTATCACACACAAAAAAATATAATTTTTGGAAGATATGCATTTTCATCATCCAACTTGAAAAATAGCTATTCGAACACACCTACTCTGTTTTTGTGATTCATTAGATAGGTATTTCACTTGACCCATATATTTTATCTTTTAGTACTGTGATTGTTTTATGTTATAAAGTCAACCTGTAGCTTTGATATATAAAAAAGATAGAATCTGAAGGGAAACGATTTATGAAATATTCTTGCTTTGTACGATATCAAGACAAAATATTCAACTCAAACACGCCCTAACAAGGTGCATTCGATTTTCTCTTTTCGATACAATTGTTACCTAGTTTTTGGATTTTTTTCTTGAATCACACAATGGAGGGGCAGACACGAAAATTACTGAACTAATAGATTGATATGTTTTCCGTCCTTGGTAATTTTTTTTGGAAAATCGGAGGTAATGCATTTTCTACATCCAATTTGAAAAATACCCATGTCGTCGACCTGATATCTAATTGTTCTGCTTAACTATGTAGTAAATAAATTGAAAACTTATGCAAATGGTGTTTTTAAAATAAAACACTTCGTAATTGAGAAGAAAATTGTAATTTTGTTTGTTTTTATTAACTTTTAAAATTTTTGTCACTATAGTAAACATTACAGTAAACATTTCTCGCCTTCTCTAACAAAGAGCTTCGATTCTTTTGTTCTATTTCAACCGGGTTTCCGACTGTTTACCGCTGTTCAAAAGTCATAGATCTAGTGGGAGAACACAAATTCGAGTTACAAACTAATACCGAGGGAAACACATCAACTATAAGAGAAAAACAACGAAACAAAACAACTAAATAGTGCAACAAATAATAAACGAAAAGGTAACATACAAAGAAACTAACTATTAGATAACAACTGCCATATTCCTGACTTGGTACAGGACATTTTAAGAATATAAGATGGTTTGAACCTAGTTTTACGGCTAATCAAACCTCCCGCTCATTTGACAATGTTAAAATTACCGCTAAAATGACAACATTGCTTGACCGGAATACAGTATAAATAATTGCAAGACACACAGAGCAGAAAATACATAAATAAAGAGCATCATATGCATTTTAACATTTAAACCGCAGAATAACAACAAACATATAAAATAATTTACGACAGTACAATAGAGGTATGAACTGTGGTTCATACAAAAAGTGACGTCACAGATAAATTTTTAAAAATTCAATATATCATTGTGATTAAGTTTTTAATGGTGTTATTTGATATATTTTCTAACCATTACAAGAATATTGATATAGAATTGTAATATATATATATGTTATAATGGTGTTATTATTAAAAATAGAGAGCATCATGCCTAAACGAAAACATCTATGAAACAAGCAATAGTCCACAAAACAATACAGAGAACTGATGATTGAGTAAACATAGCTAATCCGAAATTATTCACAATATTTTTATAAAAGTGCATCGAACCGATAAGTCTACAATATTATGATGATTTAAAGCTCATCTTAAAAATAGAAGAATCAACGTTAGAAAAGCTATTGACATAAGCGTAAGCAAATTCAACAAAATATGAATTATATGAAGTCCTAAACTCCAAATAATATAAAAATAAGCTTATCGAACCATCTAAAGACTAATTAAGTAAAAATTAACTGAAGATCACCAGCAAGGAAACAAAAATCAACAATACGAGAGAAAAAAACTAGATACTTTCGGAGCTTGATGAACAAAATGGGTTTAAAAAAAATAACCAAAAGTTAATCTAAGGTTAACTTTTGTACTGAAGGGAGTAGATGGAACTTTAGTTTTATACAAGTGAGAGGTTTAGCGAGCTAAACGACCAAGTTTTATTTTCATTTTCTACAACAAATATTCATGTACCGAGTAAGAAATATGACAGTTGTTTAACATTCGTTTGATGTAATTGGGCTTTTAATATTGCCCGCGTCACACTGTCCCGATTTTTACGCCGATGGTAACACGATTATGGAAATTTTCAAAATTGGGACTGATCGTATTCAGATCAGGCTATTCGTAGTGCCATCTTTAACCATCGTAGAACCATCGGCCACTTTTTCTAGCCTTCGGGGACAACTTCGGGAAGGGTTCTAAATTTTTTAACATGTTAAAAAATCCCCGAAGGTGCGTCCGATGTTTAGGGTTCGTATTGAGTTCGTATCACCATCCTCACCATCGTAATGTCACCGGGAATGCATCTTTGAACATCGTATTGCATTCGTGTTTCCATCTTTTCCATCGGGCAGTTTTGACATTACGATGTCTACACGAATGAATCACGAAGATAACCGAAGGTCTTACGATGGCAACACGACTTCGCGAAGACCTCGTAATCCCGTCGTGATGCCATCGAATAAAAGTACGAAGGTGACAAGATGGAACTACGACGGCAATAAATCCAGCTAAATGTAAGTTACTTGTCGCGCTTAAATACATTTAAAGTGCCATGCGCGATATGCACTGGTCAGTCTAAGGGACCGTTCAATATTTATCAGATGGATGGGCCGGTGCAAAATGGGGCGGGGCAAGCACTTTTTTTGTGGAAATATTTGGATGGGCAAGAACTTTTTTTAAAATATTTAGTGGATGGGCCAGAACATATTTTATAGGAAATTTTTTTATCCATTTTATCGGTGTGTAAGAAATTTCTTTTGCGGGCACTCAAAAACTGGTAGCTTGGTTCATTTCTGTCAACTTTAAGGATTTAATTAAGGATTAAAAAAACTAAAATTTTCTGTTCGGACTATCTTATAAATTATTTTGACCTTATGGAATACCAAGTTGTTTAATAGTTTGGTGTATTGCTGTTAAATTTATGGATTTAATTAATAGGTAAGAAAAAAAGCTCAAATTTTTTGTTAGGGATAAATTCAGATAGTCAACTTTAATTTTTTTGTAAATTTTTCAAATCAACTTGGATTTTCAAAAACCTATACAGCTTATTCATTAATATATTGATCTTATAGGAAACCAGGTTGTTTGGTAGTTAGGTGTATTGCTGTTAAATTTATGGATTTTATTAATAGGTAAGAAAAAAAGCTCAAATTTTCATTTTAGGCTAAATTCAGATGGTCAACTTCAATTTTTTTTATAACTTTTTCAAATCAACTTGGATTTTCATAAAACTCAAGAGCTATCTCAATTATATATTGATCTTACAGAAAGCCAGTTTGTTTGGTACTTTGGTGTATTGCTGTCTTTTTTATGGATTTTATAAATAGGTAAAAAAATCTAGAATTTTAATTTTAGGCTGAATCTAGATAGTCATCTTTAATGTTTTTTATAACTTTTTTAAATCAACCTGGATTTTCATAAAACTATACAGCCTTTTCATTTATATATTGAACTTACAGAATGCCACGTTGATTGGTAGTTTGGTGTATGTCTGTCATTCTTACGGATTTAATAACAAGGTTTAAGAAAAAGCTTAAATTTTCAGTTTATGCTAAATCCAGATAGTCATCTTTAATTTTGTTTATAACTTTTTCAAATCAACATTGATTTCCATAAAACTTTACAGCTATTTCATTTATATATTGATCTAAAAGAATGCCAAGTTGTTTGGTAGTTTGGTGTGCTGCTGTCATTCTTATGGATTTAATAAAAAAGGTTTAAGAAAAAGCTAAATTTTCAGTTTTAGGTTATTTCAAGATAGTCGTCTTTAAATTTGTTCATAACTTTTTCAAATCAACTTGCATTTTCATAAAACTCTACTGCTAAATCATTTTTATATTGATCTTACTGAATGCCAGGCTGTTTAGTACTTTGTTTTTTTTGCTGTCGTTTTTATGGATTTAGTTATTGCTTAAAAAAAGCTGCAATTTTAAGTTTGGACCAAATTTGGATAGTGACTGGTCACCTTTAAAAAAAAATTTAACTTTTTAAAAATAACTTAGATTTTCATATAACTGTACAGCTTTCTCATTTATATATCAGTCTAACAGAATGCTAGGTTTTTTGATAGTTTGGTGTTTAGTTATCAAATTTAGGGAATTAATTAATAGGCGAAAAAGGCTGCATCAAATTCAAAAACATGCCTCCCTATATTTGCTTAAAAGGACCATAATTATTTCTTTTTCCAAAAGTAGAACAGATAAAGGAATATTCATATTTGAACTAAATGTATACATATATATGGAATTAACTAGCACATTTTAAATTTCAGTGTATTAACACCAAAGTTTATTCTTTGATTTCAAGACATAAAATTTTAAAAACTTTAAAATAGAAAAAGAACCTAAATCATTTTTGATTGTCTTATAGTTTTAGAGGGGCAAGGACTTTTTTTATAGATTTTTTTAGATGGGCAAGGACTTTTTTTCAGAATTTAAAAGGATGGGCGTTAGCTTTTTTAATGACACAATATTAAGAATGCACCGGCCCATCCATCTGGTAAATATTGAACGATCCCTAATACGACAGTTAAGAAAGACGTTCACAAAACATGGACCTCATATCATATGATTCTATGAGAACAAGAAAGGCGACAGCGTTGTTTCTATTAATTCACATGGAACAAGAAGAGCAGGTATTACAGGCTCAGGATTTACTTTTACAAATAAAATATAATTTTATGTCAATTTTTCATATCAAATAACATTATAAAAATCATAAACGCGCCTCGTATACCAACACCGAGGTACACGTATATAGGGAAACCAACTTTTTCTTCATTATTCTGATTTTTTATGTATCGTCTGAGTTGTTGTCACACGAATGTTTACTCCATAAACATTTTTTTTTTCTACATGTATATGTCATATTTTGCTGCATTTGTTGCTTTCCCCACATCCGTCCTTTCCTTTTGAATAAAATGGATCAACGAACCCATTATCTTACCTTTAAGATAGATCAGTAAACATGGGCATAATTATGGGTGATTATTCAGACTAGTGCACACATTTTACAGTTCAAACAAGGGAATGCCGAGCGTGGCATCCCCTTGTATGTAACATATTAGGGACAAATATGGACACTATATTTGTATATGACACATGCAGAAAATGGTAAATTGAATACACATATTTGATACATAAACTATTTTTTTAGAAATCAACCAAATTATTCAGTAACTGGAAATACCCACGGTCTTCCGTCTTATGATTAAACCAAAAATTAAATGTACAATATAATGTATATTCGGCATATAATTTAAATGCATCGTAAGCTGTACACGACGTCTTTTAGACATCGTATGGCCATCGCGCCATCATCGTAATCCATCGTGTAGCCTTCGTGATCCATCTTGTAGGCTTCGGCTGAGATGTGAAGCTTAAATACCGTCTTCGGTTAATCTTCATATGTCCATCTTTTGCTATCGTATATACTTTCGGCACCCTCGTATAGACTGTTATTCATCGTACTTGCTTCGGTCACTTTTGGGTATTTTAACGAGATCGGGACCAACTTCGTACGAACTTACAATTTTCGCATTCGGGTGTCCATCATATATAAAAATCGGGACAGTGTGACGCGGGCATTAGGAGCTTCGCTATTTAAATTTTCCCTGGAATTCGGTATTTTTTTTAATTTATTTTTACTTTTTTCTTAACAAACTCGTATATTGCAACGGAAACATTTTACGTTAATAATGTCTATTAAGTGTAAGATATTAAGAACTCTACTGAAGCTCATAAGCGCCACACAACTTTTTTCAAAAGTATTTCTCCCTATGTTTGCGTTATACCGCAAACATTTGCAATATAACAGAAACTTTTGCGAAATAACGCAAGCTTTTGCAACCCTTTGCGTTAAAACGCAAACTTAGGAAAAAATATTTTTAAAAAAGTTGTGTGGCGCTATTAAATACGCTTCCGTAGAACTCATCTTCATCAGTACTAGAAGGGCAATTAATTGATTCTTTTTTGTCAAGGAATCACTCAACAGTATTAAGAAACAGTGTTATGTACGCAATACATTTATCACTTGACCTGGTAGAATGAATGTGTTATTAAATAATACAGTCTTCTTTTTAATTAGTTTTGTAATTTTTCCTGAAGAAACTGGTAACACAACTATCTCAATAACTACTAATCAAATTTGCTCCCTAACAATGTAAAGCAAATTTTCCGTAATTGCTATGATAATATATACGTTAACAGGCAAACGATCTGGTAAAAGGTACATGGATATGCAATATAAAAAAAAATAAGCCATTCATCTTTTGGAGTGAAAATAACAAACAAAACGAAAAACAGATTATAAGTTGTATGTGTAACGATAGATTCGTCATATATACAAGGATTAAAATTCATTATCATTTCGCCTACAAAAGACCCTTTAGTGGCGTTCTAATAGAAAAAAAGTTAAAATATCAAATACTGTTCAAACTTCAAGAGCATTGATGTCCCCAAAATTCCTAAGTTTTGCCAAATAAAGCTAAAGATAAAGCAACATGGACATATTCGTTACGTTCCAAACTCAATTTGTTTTAGGACTGGCTGTATAATACACAAAAAACCAAAATACGTGCATGTTCAAAACTAGACAATACCAATTCACACCAATCGTATTAAAAATACCCCACAAAAACCCATAGAAGATCATCAGAAGGGTTGTAAGATCCTGCTACACGTATGACAACCGTCGTGTTGTACATGACCATTGCAACTTCTTTGATTCGCGGAAATCGGAGATAAAAGAAAAGATTCATGCATTAAAAATTCGAAGAAAAACATAGCTTTCTTTGACACAGAAACCCTCAAGATAGAAAGAAGGCGTCGATAAAGAAGTAAGCTACAAATATATATATTACAAAATACTCAACCATATATTTTATGTACCAGTGCAGTAAACCCCACAATTAATTCCGGTGTTTAACCATTTTTGAAAAAAAGTAGTCTAGACTGATAAGATGGAAGAAGTAATCGAATTAGAATTGTTACAGACACAAAATCATTTCTTATATTAATTTCAAGGGCTGAGCTGTCATCAAACAGATACAAAGCTGCTTATTATTGTTTGCTTTTTTTCCGTAAGGTTTGGTCAGTTTCTTCGGAAGACGAAGACGATTTGGACTTTCAATAATCCTAGCTTTTTAACCTTTTTAACTAACCGAATCCACGTGTCAGTGAGTGCTTATATATCCCATTGAACCTGATATCTATGATATTGCCAAAAGTAGAATGTGTGCTTCAGGTCTTTCATGATTTTTTTCACGATAGTGACACAGATAAACGGAATCCTACTAGAATCAGTGACAAAAACAATGTTGATTTCCTCTTTCCTATTGTCATCTTTCCAATTCCTATCTCATTTAGATACTTCAGTAATCACAGTATGTTACGCTCGCGCAATTATACTATAAAGGCTAAAACAGGTTGTTTGCTCCTTTCTCAAGAACTTCTCAAGCAAACTTAGATTCTTGTTCGGTGTGAGTCAAGGCTCTGTGTTGAAGGTCGTACCTTGACCTATAATGGTTTACTTTTATAAATTGTTACTTGGATAGAGAGTTATCTCATTTGCACTCATACCACATCTTCCTATATCTATTTAAAAAAAATGACTGCAATCGACACTAAATACGTTGAACAGTTACAATCACGAATTGGTTGACGGAAACAATGTGGTTATGTCTCAACTCAATAGCGACATATGTTCTCGGTCTTTGATTTTAAGATGTCAGTATATATATAATCGTCTTATCTGTAATTTTAACGATTGTGAATTTCTGTGTGTGTATGGATTCACATGGTTGTTAATGTCTGCATAGCAGGAAACGCTAATCCAGTTCTAACTTCAAAGAAATACTAATATTTACGACTTTAAAAACCCCGTTTATTCACTTTCATATATGTTTTAAATATAAATTGTTTACCTTTTTCCAATGACATGCAATGCAGTAAGATATACAAAACAATGTTATCTTAAACTAATACTTACAGCTTTAGAGATGTAAACTGCTCTGTTTCAAACTTCGAGATAGAGGCTTGCTTCAGTTCCCCTTTTATTTAATATTTGGAATGTACGTAGGTTAAATCAACCATTTATGGCAACGTAATATGTCCGCACCTGACTTATTAAAGGTAACTTCTGCTCAGGGAATAATTTTATGATTTTGATCATGATGTATGGAGATCTAGTGATTTCCCAGAAGTCAGGGTGTTGATTATTTTTCTTCTAAAAACTCGATATAGTTGTATATCTGATAGAAATCCTCAATAATTTCATTTATAATACAAGGAACGAAAATAAAAAATATGTCTAATTGAAAAATTGGAGTTTTATTACTTTCTACGAATAATGAAATTTTAAGGAATGTTATATACCAGTATACACTCGATATATCATTACTTCCTAATATATATAACTTGTAGCAAGAACTAATTTGTAAAATATTCGATTTTCAAAAAAATAGTTAGCATTGGTTATAAATAATTAGAAGTATTAAAATGTCTTAATAAGGAAGAAATATGATTTTGATTAGTTTGATCTAAAGTGATGTTTTATACTTTTTCACACATAACTGTTTAATGTAGGTGTGCGATTATAACAATTAAATATGTAATATTGTTTATAAAGAATTTGGCCACACATTTTTATAACACGATTTGGACTCTTTTAGTTATTATTGATAAAGATAAGACATCATTTTGCATGATCAATAACATTTCAACAGAGGATTTGAAATTATAGTTTCAACTGTCTAGTTATTACCATAAGCGATCTCATTTAAACAGCAACACAGTTTTCATTTTCATATAAATAGACATACGGTAAGTATTTATATAAAGAGAATAAGTTACAGTTATAGAGGAGGTTAGGACGTTGCTAACGTAAAATGTTATTTTTCAAAACGTCAATCTATCGAAAAAATTGTTAATTTTTCGAAGGGAAATTATGCATTTTCGAGTGATTTTACTTTATAGCTTCAAAACGAACATCGGCTACGCTTTTTTAAAATGACATTTGACCTGATACTGTTTGGAGATTTTTTATTCCAATTTAAGTTATTTAAGAAATTGAAATTTAGGTTAATGTAAAACATTTCGACACCATTCTATCTCTTAATTTGGCACGCGAAGGTATAATTTTAAAGCATATTTCTATTCACCAGGTGAAAATAGCTTGTATGCAAATTTTCGTAAAAACTTATTATGGGATCGAAACTGTATCGTATGCTCTTAATTAACAAAGTATAACAGACGTGTGATTATAGAATATCTAAAAATAATTTCAAAAAGCCAAATGTACTGTTACGAAATTAAATGTACAGATAGAATCCATTTCATAGTGATCAAAATATGCGAAGTCAACCAACTTATGTAGGTCATTATTTGCATAATAAAAGACTACGTATATCATTAACACAAATTATCCTTCCTGAGCATCTTACATCACCCCTTTTTATATTGTTGGGTTCAATAACGTTATGATCTCTGTGTAACGTTTTGTAGGCTATTTTTTGTTTTTCGATCATCATTTAAAGTACTTTTGGACTTTTGGTAAACTCAAGGGGATGTGATACAGTTTCACGGGAGTTAACTCTTAGGACGATGGTATGTCATACTCCCCAGCAGGTTCAAAAATCCTCAAAAATGTTGCTTTCGGGGTCAAGTCATGCAAATAATTTTCCGTAATAAAAACCTGCTCGAATGAAAATTAAAATAAACGATATCCGAATTACACAACAAGTCAAAGGGAAAGTTTTAACCTGTCTTTCGATTTTTAAATTTTAAATTATTAAGAAACTAAGGTTTCAACTCCCTCAGTCAAAGTTGGCTTTAGATGAATATGGCTATTTATTTTAGTTTTTTTTTTACAGATACCTCTTCAATGGTCTCGGTACTTATACATTTTCCGATTTCAAATGTTTGGCTTTGAGCGTTCCTGATGCAGGGAAATCCAGAAAAGCGCTTCGGACGCAAGAAATTATTAAACGTGTTGTTTTCAATTTTTTCAGCTGTTGATCTATAACATGGCGTTGTTCTTCTCATCTGAATTCATTTGGCCTAAAACCTGAATGAGGTCTGGTATTAAAAGTTTCTAGTCCTTTTTGCGTAAACCACGTGGTCGATATAAAGAGGGCTATTTTCTAATTAAGAAATAATTCAAGCAAGTCTTGAATTTGTTCGTTTGGTAATGACCAGCCCACCATGCGGACTTGCTGAAACCCATAAATATAAGAAGAATGCAATAGAATAGAAAAGAACATAACCTACCTCAAAAATCCATTTAATATTGTTCGAACTTGGAGCGGACAAGTAGCGGAATAACCTTCCGCCATATCATCCTGACGTCATCACTTCATGAAGACGTGCAATAATTACAACCTTCAAGTTATCAATGTATCTATAATATGTATGAAATGTAATTGGATTAACTAAAGGTGGCGAGTATATCAACAAAAATTGATATGAATTAAAACAATCTGAAGAAAATTTCACTAAAACCCCACTTAACTAAGCAACAAAAGTACAAAAAATACGTCGAGTTACACCTGGTCATTGATTAGTAACCAGGTGTATTGATTACACCTGGTCATGGATTATTGACTTAATTGTAATCATGGTACCTTTGATAACTAATTATTGTCTGGTTTGTTGTCAGGTCGAATATTCGAAAGTTAATAACATACTCACTTTGGATTTATTATTACTCGCAGGATACCAATTTTCGTAAATCAAATATCCATGAAAATTGGTGCAAAAATCAATATCTTAATACTTCGCTGGAATGTGACGCTAAA